>NW_019392809.1:667122-785408 GCF_000648675.2 Cimex lectularius
TTAGATATACAAAAATATCATCAAACGACATATAATTAACTTAATTAGTTAGTGATGACTGATGAGGTATGAAGATTGAGCTTTTCTTACTCCGAGAACTTTTAAAATATTTCTGGCGGTCAATTTTCTTGGTAAAATTGGAAAAACCATTAAGGTTTAACTGACGGTACTCAAGAGATCATCTTCGTGCTTAGGTGGTTAATAAAACGACCTAAATCGCAACCGATATGGGGACCATCTGCACGATATGGTGCCTTACAGGGCATACTTCAACTTAATACCAAATGATTTATTCCGGCTAAGTCCGAAGCCTACAATACTGTTGTAAGCTCACCAGTCTCATTGAAATTCTTTAAGTAACGGAATTGGTGCAGTGATCTGCCTCATTTATCGATCAAATTTCTTTAGTAGAAGAAGCAGAATTAGGAAGTGCTGTATTTACAGTATCGTAAAAACATGCAAACAAAAAGGTTTAAAAAATACGTTTATACAATTAAAATAAATTATACATAATTTTGCCCTTGAGGCACGGATAACATCCTACTGCCAAGTTGACTATGCTGAGTACAAAAAAGATGAATTGAATACACCCCTACAGTTGAAAATTAAATGTCGTTACAAATTCTTTATGCCGCTTTCAATGGATTAAAAACTAAAATAACGTCTCGCTAGTTAGACCATTTAAATAATTAACTAATCCTCTGATAATATAAATTTGCTTAAATATTTAAATCTAATTTTTCCTATAATTGGGCACTCAGGATGATTGTCCTTTATATTAATGTTTCACAAGGAACACTTAGTTAAAATTTCTGCAACTCTCCATATTTTAAAACTTAAGTTATAAAAATAAACTATTATTACCATTTTTTACAAAGACTGTGACTGGAGTAGTTAATTTGTAATTTTGAACATTTAAATTTTTGGGAAACCTGTATGCACAACGATCACTGCTAAATTTTTACAGATTTCCAGGCTTCTTCTAAGATTCTTTCGTAAAAATTAAATTTATTAGCCACGTTTATCCACTCTTTATACCTGTAAAGTTCGTTTTTTTTACAACCACTTGAACTGTTATTATAAAAGGCAACCTATTCATACTTCGGAAGCTCAAAAGGCTTCTTTATGAAATTAAATTGCAATCATAAAATATTATGCAACAGCTCCTTCTAAGAATAAGTTTCTTAGAGGCTAATGGATTTTTATCAACAGTTTTTGGAGGAAAACAATCATTGGAAGGCATTAAATACATACAGTGGTATGTGAAGGACCAAGTTGAGACTGTAGTTCGTAATATGCATAATTAGTAACAAATGCGGTCGATTAAATTATATGTCCTTCGATACCGGAGGGAGTCGCCCCATTTCGTACAAGAGGATGTGAAGGAATTTAATGTTTCAATATTAATTATTCCACAAATTGTTGAAATAGTAACGAAAATCTTTCTTTGGCGATATAATTCCCTAAACATATAAAAAAGGTTTGTTTACGACAACAAATAGACGGTATTTATATTTTAATATAGTAATTTTTCTTCACATATCTACTATTTTCCAGGGAGAGCTATCACAGCATTTTATCATCTCTTCGGCCTATTTTCCATTTTGTCCTATTGGATATTTCAATCTATATTCCGTCAGCTTTTTCCATACCCATAAATATTTTCCCTACAAATATCTTCTTGACAATTCATTGATTTCCCTGTAATTGATTTGAATCTTAGGAATCTTTAATTTTATTTATACGCCTGTCTGTTTCACACGCGGGTTTTAACAAGATTAGAATGATTTTTCATCTCCTTATCTCTTATATAAAAATAATGATAAAGTTTGAAACATTACCGAGATAGATTGGTTTTTAATAATTCCCTTAAACCAAAGACTGTACCTACTGGAAATAGTGACTGTTTGAAGTTCAATCTCTTAGTGATCTAGAAATCTTTTTAAACAACACTTGAAATATTTTAAATGAATACTTTATCGATTTACCTATTTATCTAGTACTCAGTAGGGGCAAACAAAGTTAAGATACGCAGATTATGCGTTGAGAATAGGATGCCTTACTTTCTAGAATTTCGCTTTAACGACAAAGACAAATGTTAAGCAAGAGAAGGGCGCGTATCGAAGGGTCCGTGAATGCTGATTTGATGCAAAAGGGCTTGGAATAAGTCAAGTTAGACGGGTCAATTTAACGGTCTCTGACCAGGCAAACCACGGTTTCCCTATTTTAACCTCCCCTCTCATCGGAGATTGGACCATTTTGATATTACCGGGAAAGGTCGGTCGTTTAGACATCTTAAACGCAAAAATACTAGCAATCATTGTCATTTTTTATTATTTATTGGATAGTTGTAGTAAACAAAAACATAAGATGTAGCTATTTAAAAATTTAAACTGAGTAATCAAAAATGTTGCTATGGAAACGATGAAGAAAATGGAGTATTTCCTTCAGAAATACCTGCCCAAACCAAAACTATACCGCCTCGAATAGCTTCTCTACAGTGAAAATATTACGGGGATATATCAAATCCTCCTGTTCTTCTCTAAACCCTATTTCTGCCGTCCGAAGACCTCAAACAAAACTGTGGCTCATCTGAAAACAAGATTTTAGTCCCATTTTGCTCTGCTAAACCTACCACTAAGGGAAATATTCATACAAAGAGAAGCTAGGAAAAGCTCATTTAGGCTCCAAAACCTATCAAATTTGATGGGAACTAAAAAATTCGGCCACAAAACCATAATTAATAAAATCAGACACACATTCTTAGAAATGGAGACTGACAACATGATCCCGGAAACATTCTTTACAACATCCTATAAAGCCTCAACGGACTATAAACGAGAGGAAGAACTCAGGAGAGCATCAGATACAATGATATACAGATGGCCACAAAACAAAGGAAGGGATAGGATCTGGTGTTCAAAACACGAGCAACCTTAGAGAAGTACACTTCGGTCTTTCAAGCAGAACATTATCATGTAAAAAAATCCCATCAAAATTAGTCAGTGAATGTACCCAAAATCTCCAAAATCTGTGGAAACACAACAACCTGACGATATCTTGGGTGCCAGGACACAAACGAATTTTGGGGAACGAAAAAGCAGCCACCTTAGCCAAAGGAGGATCTGCAAGACCATTCCTAGGCCCCGAACCTACACTTGGGATAACAGAAACAAATCCTCCATCACAGAATGGATCCAAATAAAATGAAAGGAGAAGAGTATCCCTTCCAATTCCAGGGGCGCCAGACACAGTAACTTATGCTAACATTGGAGAACTCACTCTGCAGGAGAGGGCCATATTCAGAGGAGTGATAGGACTATTAACCCGACACTGGTGTCTGAGAAAACATCTAAAATGGCCATATAACGATGATTCCATCTGCCGATTATGTAATGAGGAGGAGGAAACGGCCACCCATATCATCTTCGAATGCGTCGCTCAATCGAGATTTAATCTAACAAAAAAAATTGAGGGAATGAAATTGTAGCAGCAACAGTCAAGACCTAATACTTCTGAGAAGAGGCATTGAGTCGATTGCACTGAACTAGAGAACTAGGAACGTACAAGCCAGAAGGCTGAAGTGTCTGGGGAGCTCAAGCCCCGCTTCCTAGAATCCTCAACACCATCAATCTTGATCAGACCAATTGATGAGCTTTCTTGCGAAACATTACCGAGCTGTTAAGTATCATCTCTGAGATGTATCACGATCGCGATCTGATTGAGATTGACTTCTTGAGTAACCTCCATTATCTTGGAGGGATGGAAGACCCTTCAGACAGTTGCTCTGGAAAGTTAAGCACCCCATGGCCACATACGCTTGACTCCTTCCATCTTCCAACAATGCTAATTTGCATCGCTTAAAACTATAACTAAAACAAATTTGGAACTTAAAAATGGTACAACTTCAAAAAATCCAACCATCGTTTAGAAAGAAGTTTTACAGACAAACGAACAAAGAAAGGTTTGTCTATTCAAAGATTTATTTACAAACTCCAACTGTTAACACCAGTGGGCGATTTTATCTGTTCTTTATTTACCTTTAATCCTATAAGACGAACCAGATATTGATGTAAAATAATCAGTGGAGTCCAAAAGTCCAAAAGATAATTAAAATATTAAGGGTGGCCATTTTTTTTTGCCTTTCAGTGTATAGACACTTTATCCAAAAAAATTGGTGGTTTCGTTCCTTTAGAAAAAAGCTGACCACAGATTTCGAAAAGAAGAACTTTGGAAAAACGGGATAAATTTACAAAATCGCGCTCATCACTTTAAATTAAAAGTCCCGACATACTTACAGAGGGGCTTTTTTTCAAAAACATCGCACCCCCGAGGGTTCATATAACCTCGTAGTTGAAATACCTTGTATAAAAAAAATGTTTTACGATCGTCTTCTATCATTTTAGTCTGCCCGTTCTCGCTGATTTAGTCTTTCAGAAATATTTCTTGTACTGAAGCTGTTATGCGGCTTGTAAGGTTACTGCACAAAACATAATCCCTCTGTGAAAAATGTTGAATCATGGCTGGAACTGAAAGAAAGGCCTGCGGAGTAATGAACCTGAAGTTTGTTCGTTTCCGATCGTATTCGTCTGCCTAGCCTCTATTTTTGTAGAATTTCTTCCTAATTAAGTAAAGTAATATCATAAAAGACGGCTTAACGCTGGGTGTCGCCGACGAGGGATCAAACCTCTTTAATATACATTTTTCATAATTGAGAAATGAAAAAAGAGGGAAAATTCGGGAGTTGGTGTCCGAGTGGATCGAAGTCACGATAGCTGAAGTGGTAGAGCAGCGGCGTATTTAGCCGAAGGTCGTGGGTTCCAATCCCGCCCGTCGCACTAACTTTTGCACTTCGACTAAAACCTTAAATAAAAAGATTAATTAATTGAAAGAAGTAATTTCGTCAATAGACCACTAAATATAATGGATTTTTCATAATATTTTTCAATTTAAAAAAACTATGCGCTCTGCCAGGATTCGAACCCAGGTCGTCTACCGTGGCAAATATGAGTCGAACACCTCTACCAGTCGGCCCGAGCGGTCCGCCCAATGAAATAAGAATAACATTCCAATTTGCCAACATCCCTCTGTCTGTCCAACCAGAATTGACATTGTATATTTCAGCCACAGACACGGCTCCCGATTTATGTAAATTAAGAATACGTTTTAAATGGTGTGGCGGTTAGTTGTGAAAGAGTTCTGACTCTCAAAACATTAGCGTCATGATAATACATTATAAAATTTACGACCATGGCCATTAACAGCTGTTCAGCTGAAACCCATTCTTTCTTTTATTTCACACGAGCTGAGAGTTTACGGGGAACATTGTCCCTAAATTGATGGTATGATATTAAAATGGGAAAAGTTTCCGAAGACGAAGCTGTTTTCATTAAGAGCTGTTAAAGATTCAAGAAGGGGTGATTCCAGGTTCCAGGTTGTTCTAAGGGCGAAGTGAGTCGAATTGCACGGGAACAGAAAGGGCATGCATATTAAACCTAGGCCGTTGAGATTACGCCTCGACTTAAACGGCCAAATCTTTTGTCTTTAAAACAAATCCCGCACCGCGGCGACTGGCTTCAAATTACTAATTAAGTTTATCGTTTAGTACCCGTTTAATTTAAACTAAATACAATGACCACTTTGCAATTATAAGCACAGCAAACGATATGCAAGTTGTTTGCAGAACCAAATATATTAAGCGATCTATAGCTTTTGGGATAAAACAGAACCGAATGTTAATTGTTCAAACTGAGAAACAGCAAATATGCTGCCGTGGAGCTGTTATGAATAAAGGCTTATTACATTCCTGCGTAAAATGAAATTATCATTGACCGATATATCTTATTCTTTAAAGGATAATTGTTATTAGTGGGCGCCGGCGGCCGCAACGCTCATCGCGCTCATCAACGTAGGGTAAAGGTCCGGGGACACGATATACTTATAAATTTGTTTTTTCAAAAACACCGGCGCCTAGAGGGTTCATATGACCCCTACCCTTACAAACCCTCGAAAAAAATCACATATAAAATGTGATCACAGTACGTTTTTTCACACAGCACCAAAACTATCGCCAGCTCTGCACCCTGAGGGCTCATGCCGACGTTGGCACTAAGTGTGAGGGATTAAGGGACAAGGAGGCCTCGAGGTCATCGTTGATTAAGGCGACGTGAGGTCTCGAGAAGTAGGGTTAGGATGAATCGAGAAGCTTTAAAGCCGAGAATGGTCAGTTCATTGCAAAATGAAATGTTGAGGTAGTTGTGGATAGTAAGATTATTGACGTAGCAAAAAGCTTTAAGCCGGGAACACACTTACCCGATGCAATGCCATGCGGCGCTACCCGACGCCATGTCATGTTTTGGTAGGGTGTGCACATCTATGCAAAGTCAAGCGTACGTCACGTACAGTCACACAGCGTGTATCACAATAATCACTATCATCATCGCAAGCCTCTTTTGTTCTTAATGCATTATTTTGAGCAAAACCATGTAATAAATTAATAGTTAAATTTTATGAGCACAACCATGTAATAAATTGTAAGTGTGCACTTGGTAAGTGTGTTCCCGGCTTTAACGATTTGTCTTAGGACAGACATTTGATTGGATGGATTGAATGCGCTGGTTGTTACATGCTTCGCAGAACCCCGAAGTTCCACTCCGTATCTCCAAAGTTGTTGCAGTAAATTATTGTTAAGTTTAGTTTAGTAATGATGATCAACACTTAATTCTCCTGTGAGGATGCCACGTCAGTCTGCTGTCTAGTCATAGTATTTGCCTTGAATTGAAGTCGGTATCTTTTTCACTGGGAGCCAAGACTGGCTATTTTTCTTCATTCAGTTTTGTCCTCTACTTTTTGCACTAAGCTCAAGGTGTTCTTGGATGTGGGAGGTAGCTTGGATAGGATAGCAGCACAGACGATATAAATGGTGGGACCAAGAACCCCTTGTGAGTCGCCGGCTTGTATCGGTCTTAATGACTTTTTTTTACATTTTGTCATTTTTTGAACAATTTAAAATTTGTTTTGTTGTTGCGTCAAAAAATCCTGTAAAATGATGGGTCAGGATGTATAGGGTCGTATTAGAAATTTTGAATTGGGCTTGGGGTACCCTTTTACCCCCCCCCCAAAAAAAAAAGAAATTTGAAATTAGTCTAAAAAGTATTAAACACGTACTTTTGATAGCGTCATTGGTTCAAGAGAAATTCAGACGGACCATCTAAAAACGACACCGGGTGTCGGTGGCCGCAACGGTTTAGGCGTTGACACGGCGCTCATCACTGTAAGGTAAAGGTCCCGGGTTC
Organism: Cimex lectularius; assembly: GCF_000648675.2. Classification (NCBI taxonomy): domain Eukaryota; kingdom Metazoa; phylum Arthropoda; class Insecta; order Hemiptera; family Cimicidae; genus Cimex; species Cimex lectularius. Next base: position 674,418 of record NW_019392809.1, read on the forward strand.
GAATCCAGCGGCCCTACATTCGAACCCGACAACTTACAAATGGGCTTTTTTCAAAAACACCGGCACCCTGAGGGTTTATATGACCTCTTCTGTTGCGAACCCTCGTAAAATAAATAAATAAATAAAAGACACCACGTATAGTGCAGTTTTGTAGGCTAAAGTATTATACAAATGTGATATATAAAAAGGAACAACTAAAGGAAAAACCATAATGACAAACGGCATAAAAACCTCATTACCTACATTGAAAATAAAAAGCTTGTAAGTGCACCGTTTTGGCCCGCAGATCAGCCGTACAATTTATTATCTTAGTCCGAGTGATCTTCATATTCAGCATTATTCCCTTTTGAAGGCACCCCATCGGAACTGAAAATTGAGTGACCAGATTTGAGGGTCGCTTGTTGGAAAGCTTTTTGTTTTAGGGGGTTGTACTGGACGAGTACGAGCTACCCCAACAAGCGGGCCGACTCCACTTGGATTTCCCTTGGCGACACTTCCACCGTATCCCGATGGAGCGATGTCCCAATTTTTACCCTTCCCCCAGTTAGGACTATATTCCGCCTCCCATCCAAGCCATCCGTTCATTTCGATAGTTTCCAACAGTAACGCTCGTTCACGAAAGTATATACCGATTATTACATTTTAGCAGACGTGAATATTCGTTTCTCTTGCTTGATATGAGACTAATTAGCTAAAATTCGAGTAAGACCGAAGCAAGTCTCTTTACTTATGTAATTATAAGTACTTCTAATTCGTACGTTCACCTGGCCTTCTAAATTGCGAAAGTCACATTTATTTATTATAAAAAAGTGATAAACTGTTTAGTGTTTAATTTATAATAATTTAATGTGATTGTTTGATAGTGTTTAATACCTGTGAAAGAAAGAGAGTGTTATCCCATTTGTAACTTTGGAGTAAGAAAAACTGTAAACCATTCCTAAACCATAGCTTTTAATGGTTAACATAATTGAATACATAATGAATAATTGAATGAATTTTAAAAAAATCATAACGATTTATTGTCTAAAAATAGAATTGAATGCGTATTTTTCTTTCATTTTTTATGTTTTTATTTTCTTTTGCATTAAACAGTTTACCATATTTTTGAAATCAATAAATATGCGTTTCATCAATTTGGAAGGACACTTGAGATTCACTAAAGAAATCCTTATATTTTACCTATATAACTATTCTTCTTTAGTAGCAAAATGAATAAATTTTTTTTAAACACACAAACATTTGTTAGTAACTGAACTGCTCAAAAATTAATAGGGATATTTGTAATATACTTTCATTCTATTATGTTATTGTTAGTTGGAGAAACCAAAATAGAAAATACAAACCAAAAACAAACAAATGTTAATCCTCATTTTTAGTAACCGATTTAATTAAGAATAGTAAACATGAAGATTTTGTAAGCAAGACCTTTTCTCGTCTTTTATCCATTTTAACCCAGTCTTTAACCATGGAAAGACATCATCTTGAACCGGAAGTTCGCAACATTATTTTGAGAATGAGCCATCGAGGTGACCGCCAAGTGGATATCGCAGAGCAATGTCTCCCGGGCTTTAACCCGATTCCGAGAGACTGGCCTTGTAGTGGAACTCAGCGCATTATGACGCTGAGGGAGGACAGAAATACTGCCATTCCTGCAAGACGGGACCCTTTCCATTGTGCCCGCCAGATCCTAAATGAAGTTCAAGATGTTTAGCAAGCCCTTTATCAACACAAACGATTCGTAATCGTATGCCACTTTGAGAGGACCTGCAGCAACCAGCAACTCAGAAGAATATTGCCACGAGCCCAATGAATCGTTGGTATATCGAATATAAACAAAAGGGGGAGGGAGGACTGGGCCTCTGCCCTCAAGTGTGAGAGAGTCCCGAGGAATAAGGAATTACAGAATTGAGTACCCTTGATTAATTATATTTGTTTCATTTTATTTGCTTTGGTGAAATGGACGTATTTGACTTTGCTTATTATTATTTAAAGTCAGTATATTAGTTTAATTTTAAACCATTAGTTTAGTTTTAATTCATTATTTGATGTTGGGATTGTTGGGATTTTGAGTTGAATGAAGGCATAATGATTGAAAGTTTCCTTGTTTTATTTTATTTATTAATGCAAGGTTGATTTTATAGTAAACGTCGTTACTATTTTGGTAACGGTAGTTACAATATAGTGCAGTGAGTTTTTTTACGCCAATGTAAACATTTTTATGATTAGTCAATGATTTTTATGAATAGTCAATAAGAAATCATATAATCATTATCTTAAATTCATCATTTTAAAGAATTGTGAAAACGGAAAATTTGTAAGGATCAAGACGCTGGAGGGAGAATCAGGTCATTTTCAGCAAGACGTCGCAAAAACAGTCAGTCCCTGGGTTTCAACCTGTACGCACGAACGTACATCAGCTGTCTCCAGTCAGTCGCTTCCTGGTTTCCGACGGGTACGAACGAACGCACCTTTGACTTCGTCCGGCGAGTCCCAGACTCCAATCAAGATAAACACAAAATTATCATCTGATCATCACTGTCGTGAGTCGACAACAAGACGTACGAACGTCCTTATTCTTTTTCTTCTCAACATTGTCATTTTGTGTATCAACTTATCTCTCTCTATATACCTATATTTCTTCTTGTTAACTTTGTTTGTTTCTGGCCAGATTTTAGTTTCCGTATTTATATCATAAATTGTGAATTAATAAATTTTATTACCAAACGAATTATTAAAATTTTTATCCATTAAATCCTTTACGCAACAGCCGGCAATTATCCCTGGTAGCGCCGTACTTGGAGGGTAGATATCCAATACTTACTCCCGCCGGCGTCTACGAAACAGAGCTCTAGAACAGAACACCAATTGAATAATGCTATGTTTACGCGTTCCAATTGCGTTTCTGTCTGTATAGTGATAGCAGGTGCCGAAGAGTCAACAAATAACGGGGGATGCGTACAATGCCCCAGATCTTGATCTCTTCAGTGCAGTTTGTAGGAGGCGGTGTAATGTTCTAGGCTGGGATTTACACTGGAGGACGAAATGGACTCCATAGGCAACCTTACCGCAGTCCGTTATGACCAATGATATGGAGGAATACATCCCTCTAAAGAGGGATCTCATTGACATGGATTTTGGATTTCTGGATAACAACGCCAGACCTCTAGAGGCAGAGATGTTCATCAATGTTGAGGAATTTCCCATCTGTCAATTCTCCCATTGTCTCCAGACCTCAATCCCATTGAGCAGATGTAGGATGCTTTGCAGAGAAGGCTTTTCGAAATTGACCTTCAACAACTGAGTGCAGCGTTGCAACATCTATGGAGTGAAATTCCTTATGAAATTAGTGACAATCTTATTTAAGAATTATCGTATCTAATAAACAAAATTATGCAATGTAATTGATTTCCATTCAATAAAAAATATTATAATTTCTGATGCAACTCATAATAAAACTGAAATAAAAATAGGGAAAGTAAATACTGCAAAATTGGCAGTATCCCTATTCATTTTTGAACGGTACATTATCGAACACCAAAAACCAGTAGCATTAAAAATAAATATGATTTAGTGCTAGTGGTCGAAACGATATTAAATAAATATAAAATCCATTAGGATTAGAAGACAGATATTTTGTCATTTGAGAGCAGAGGTCAGTGACATCAATGAGCTATGGGTCCCTGGGCATTCGGGAGGCAATGACAGGCCAAAAAAGGAGCCAACATAAGGCCAGAATCTAGAGCCCAAACCCACCCGCAAGACTTATAAAGGAATTACCTGGGGGTAGCAGCAACAGAACCGTGATTCTGGTAGGACCTCTGATAGGGCACTGCCGCCTAGAAGGCAGGTACAGAAGAAACAATGTACATTTACTGCCAGGAAGAAGAGGAGACCGCAGAACAAGTTTTGTATTTATGTGAGGATTTATGAAGGTTACATTCCTGCAACTAGGAGAGGAAAAGCCTTGCTAAGTCTTGGAGGTTGATTAATAACCTGAAGCAAGCCAGTGATTTATAACATTAAAGGTATACAATAGATCTACTCACAACCTGAGTAGATATGTAGAAGGCTTTCTGGCCACCTCTTTTATCCCTATTCCCATGGCACAATTTATTGCAAAGATATAGGCTTGGATGATCGACGAGAGTGTCAACGAGTTGTAAGCAGATAGTTTTCACTTTTATCATAGTACAATTTTAGATCGATTTGCGAAATAAATCTGTGGACACACAGGAATAAAAATATAATTTGTGAAAGCCAGAATTACAAACCTTTTATGGCGTGTTTATAACCGTACATGAACGTTCGTACAGTTGATGGGTTTCGTACCTAAAAATCAATTTATTATATTATTTACCTAATAGTAATCATAATATTGTATTTGTATTTAAATATAATTTTCATTTTCTCTCTTTATCTCATTTTCTTTCTATCCCGATAGTGAAAAGTTTTTTAATTTTCGATTCCTATTTTAGCCGACTTTTTATTAAGATGTGGTCAAATTATGGTTATAAAAGGACATAGGGGATTTTCCGAAAGAGTCCCCTGGCCCCTTTCTTTTAGGACTGGGCCTTGCCGAGAATTGAGAGGCAATAAGAAGGGACAGAGGTCGTATTTATCCAAAGCAATACCAGGGAGGATCAGCCTTTCTCGGTCCCTACCCGGTCAATGTAATGTTCCACTTAGGAAGCTCCCTCTTCCGACACACATTCACCCCCCTGTGAAGAAAAAGAGGTGAACTTGTATTTATTGCAAAGTAACTTTTTCCCTCTAAAAGGCACGGCGAAATAACTATTTCCCGCTAGAGAAATATCGATAGGTTTTTTAAATCTTTTTAACCGATTATCCGCTTTACGAGAAAGAGAACATGTTAGAATGTTCGGATGATTCCAAAGCGTTCAGGAATCTAATCAACTCTTGCCATGGCTTTTTTTATCGCCGATGGGCGTCAAACCTACCGGAAAAGCTGCAGTTCCTTCGACGTTTTCCCAATACAGTTCCCGCTCCAATTTTCTTATAGCCTAAAAAAATCGGTTTATTATATCGCCGCAGTTTATAATAATTCTAATACGGAAATTAATTAACAGTAGACGATGGTTGAAACAAATTAATATAGACGACAAAGATTTTGTGCTACCTACTACGCTACTACTTTCTAATCTTCCTCACTTTTACTTAACAACACGGCGGCCGAAAAACAGAAACTATTTTAACAGGATTTCAGAAGTGTTAACAAATAAAAGAAAAGAGGTTTAACAATTATATTTGATTTTTTAAAACGTGATTTTGAGGAAGTTTTAATGTCATAACTGTTGCTACATCATTGTATCCTTGTTGTTTTTAATTTATGACTTCCTTAATTTTAAAACAGGTGGTTAACGATCCTATCTTTTAGGCAGCAACATTTAATTAAACCCATTTGTCAGTGGAACGCGGACCGGTAAAAATAAATAAATAATACCAATTGTTTTAAGCCGTGAAAAGTTCCTTGGGCCCTTCTCGGGGAGAAGTCGGAAGGTGATGGATTAGCTCCGAAAGCGGAAGAGACGCATCAATCAGACGCCGGCGAGCGAACGACGCGGCGATTTGTTTCAATTCACTTCACAGGGGATAAGTGTGAGGGGGTCGAGTTTCTGAATTACCACCCCTTGGCCTTTTTGAGGATATTGGACCCGGCATCCATCAACAGTCTTACATCCGGATAAAGTTTCTCTACTAGTAACACATCTCTCATCCGTGTCATTTAAAATCTATGCTTTCCAAAGATTAAAGTTGAATAAACCGAATTTCATTTTTTTATTACTTCGGGATCAATTGAAAGCAAAAGATTTATAAGAAAAGTTATAATAAAGTTATCAATTCGTAGAATATGTTACAATTTGAAGTTGTTCGCAGTTTGTTTCCGTCTATGGATTATACTGCTTAAACCCCCCCCCCCCGCCCCCGACAAATGTATATGGGAATTTATGTAATTATTTGAACTTTCATAACTACATTCAGATAATATCTTCATTTTCGTCCAAAAACGGAAAGGTTTATCACTAAACTGTAATAAAGAAAGCAGTAAATAATAAGATTATGCCATTCATGTTTAGTGGTCTAATTGACCACATTAACAATTTCAATTAATTATTCTTTTTATGTACGATCTTGGCTCAGATAAAAAAGTTAGTGTCACGAGCGGGACGCGAACCTACTATCTTCGGCTCAATACCCACCTGTTCTAACCACTTGAGCTATCGTGCCTTCGACCTAGTCGGGCACCAACTTCCCATCTCAACCTACAACCTTCGCATTTTACCTCATTTTGCCACTTTTCCCGCTCGTGGCACTAACTTTTTCATCTGAGCCAAGATCGTACATAAAAAGGACAATTAACTGAAATACGATTAGGATTGAGTATTTAATCCAAGCAAAAATTACGATTTCGGACTGCTTTTCGAATTGGCGAGAGAAAAAAAATCGATCTGACTACTGATAAACTACTGCAATTTTTCACGATTTCGACAATTTTTTTCGTAGAGATGATGCTTAATAAACCATTAATTCAAACCTTCACACCGCTACAATTTTTTTTCTTTAAGTGATTTATGTTGTAAGTATGAGCAAAAAGTTTTAAATACAAATCCTGGTTGATTATCATCCGTTTTCTCGTGTTTTTATTTATTTCAGAGTTCCTCGTTGAAGATAGCGGAAAACCCAAACACGTTTGAGCAACATCAAAAACCCACGTGTGTAGACGACCCAATGCCGGTTCAACAAAACAGTTATTTACGCACCAATAATAAATAATAAATACCAAATGACTAGACATTCTTAAATGAAATCTACTAAAATAGAATTGTATTCCAACAAATATATCAATAATAGAATATAATTCTTTCAAACCTCCTTCCGAAACCCTTCCAGTTACGTTTATTTTTCCAAAACTATTGTGTATACGAAAATCTGGAGAGAAATTTGACGCTATTGTATTAAGGTCAATACTGAATAAGTGATCCTAACATAAGAATTGGTTGTCACAATTAAAAATTGTTCCAAAGAAGGGATCGGCCCAACCTAGACTTTTAAAGCCCAGGTCCTACAGGCTATCCATCGATCGGTCTGACTATATAGCCAGATACCTTGTTTAAATATTATTATCTTTCAATAATTAAGAACAATAAAATTGATATTTGTGAACCCGCTAAATTTTAAAGAAATAGAACTTTTAAATTTAGAAAAAACGAAGAATTTTAAATTTGATTTTTATAATGATTTATTAATGAATTTAGAAATTGTACAGATGTAGATGTAGATATAATTTCAGGGTGTAGTATACTGGGCCCTTTAAGAGCTATTGTATTCCCCGTGTTCTGCCTAAAGCACATCGGTGAGTCCTATTTCATGAAGAAACTTGATTAATAGGCCCGGTTTCAATGGTTGAAGCTCTTCTATGGTCACATTATACATCCAAAAACATTTCCTCCTGCGGGCTAGAGTAGCTCTGCAGTTTGTTAGTAGAAGTGTTGGTATCTCTTTGCAGAATCTGCATGTGCCATGTTGGATTATTCCAATCTTCTTTAAGTGTCCGTTTAACTTGCAGTGTCCTGTTAGGAATCCTATTAGGATTCGCAGTTTATTCCTACCAGAAAATATACAACGAAAGAATATAACTTTTACCAAGAATAATAAAGTAATTAAAAGAAAATATTATTTTTAATAACTGAACATTTTCTTCATTGAAATCTAACTGTTTAACGATCACAGTGAATTTAAGAGTGTACTCACTAGACCAATTAAATTCATTAATTGAAGTGTGTCGAGATGTTTCACGCGCGAGGCTTGATTAATTGGCCTTTCTGTTACACTGAGTCCAAAGGTGTGTAAATTATATCAACATTGAGGAGGATTGTCTCACACAGGGACAACAATTGTAATTTAAAAAAAATTTAGCATAAAAATTTGGACATAAAACGTGTGGTTCGAGCATAATTTTGTTTTTCTATTTCTTGTTGTCGATAGCTAACTATTGTTAATATTATTTAACTTTCCATTGTAACACAAATTGCAATGTAAACAATTAGTGACTTTTATATTGTCCGTTTGTCAAGTGAACATGCATAAATGTTTTAATGATGTATAAAATTGCCGTTGAGTTTGCGTTGACGAAGTTGGATGAGCTGAAGCTTCCTAAAATGGAGGTCGGAATCTCTCGATTTTCCAAACCGTACGAATCTCATAAATGTTAACAGTGCGAAACTGTGGTGGGACTGGCGGTCGACAGAGCCGAGGACACAACATTTTCACAACGAATTTTAGCAACCGTTATAATTCAACGGTTTCAGACCCGATGATGTTACTGAACCTTTTTCTATCTAACTGAACTTCTATTTGATTTCAGGTGCGGCTGCGGCGTCTCGAATCTACGTGGAGGCGATAACCAAGTTGGCAAGGCAATCGCAACAAGGGACATGGGGCGGATCCTCGGATATCGGTGAGTCCAGTTCCGAAGGTTCTTCTCAATCGTTTCGACATCGGACGATAACGATTAGTCAAGCGAGCATTCACTTATGATTGACGTTCGAATAATTCGACGTGTAACGGGCATCTCTGAATTCGATCCCGGGTCAAACGATGTTGTGTTCGTTGATGACTCTTTTCACTTCAGATAGCGATTATTGACAACTCGCCGATTGTTGTGCTTCATCCTTCTGTCTGACTCTATTTACCGTGTTGATAATTCTTTTAAATAATCTTTTTTTTTGTACGCAGTATAATTAAAAATAATTATTTATCTAAACTAAAAACCTTAATTAATTAAAAATAATGAAATTCTAACTCAAGAATGAAGCACGGTGTCTTCAACATTTTAAGAGTCGCAAAAGACAACAAAATTATTTAAATTTTAAAAAAACAATAGGCTAATTAATAATAAATAATTAGGAAAAGGAACAAGATTGACCCAATGTTGGATAATTGTCGATTAACCTTTCTGAAAAAGACTATTGCAAACTCACACATTTTTCAAAACTGATTAACATAATTGACTTTTTTTACATAATTCGGCAACAAATAGTGCCTATTAATCTGGCGGACAAATTCTAGGGCTGAACTTTTAAAAACTCCCACTGAAACTGCAAAAAAATTTCAAAATGACTACCCGACATTAAACAAGTTTTTTTATTACATCAATTTTATTGATCAAACTATGGAAAATTACAGTTGTAGCAACACCATTTTATCAGTAGACAAAAGTCTAATTCACTTAAATTTGATTAAAATTACAATTATATTAAAAAGTAAACAACATTTAAGTACATTTGACCAAGGGTTCCAAAAGTACCCAATTTCGCCAATAGTAGTCTCATTCCTTCATTAAATCAGGTCTAGGTAGTGAAACTCATAACGGATTTCAGTTCAATTATTATATTAATATTAATTTTTAATCACGTCAATCTGGTTTTATTACCGACCGGTTATTATACGACCAGTATATGGACCTCCCAATTTTTAACAGCTACAGTGAAAAAAAAATTTATGAACTAACCAAAATTAAAAAGGATTTCGAAAATACCAACAGAGACGCGGAGATAAGGGTAAGAAACATGTGTATTCTATGCAAAGGGAAATATTTTTTTGGAAACTTTGAGAAAGAGAGTAATGGAGGAAAACATCAAGAAGAGAATAATGGAGCATCTAATGGGCAGGAAGAAGACACCAAAGAAGACTGGAAATCCTCACGAACCGATGGCGAGTTCAATAAAACGACCAGGACATAGTAGAGATCAAAGTGACCAAAATGGGAACCCAAACCACAAAAACGGGACATTAAGGCATTATATTACAATGTTAGAGGTTTAAAGAAAAAAAAATAGGCCAAAACTTCTTAGATTTTGTGTGAAATTGAGATATTATTTCTTGGAACTTTTGTTGTAGAAAAAGATACAGAAAATTTTAAAACAATGTTTCATGAATTTGATACTGTGTAAGTGTATTTAAAAAAACAAATTTTGGAAGAGTAAATGAGGGGAGTCAGATAGCAATGAAAAAAGGAAATTCCAGAATAATTAAATTCACTAATTTCGTGGTCCGCTTGACCAATTAATATATTACAATTAATTAAGATTTTTAGTTGAGATAAATAATGTCGTGTAATCGGTAACTTCCCATCTCCGAGAATCCAATCCGATTACAAGGCATTTTATATGCAGTATTTAATTAACGTTAATGAATGATTATTTAGATGATGATCGTGAGATGCAGTCCCCCAAACGATCTCTAAATAATCAATAAATTATATGAAATGAAAGAATTACCAATGGGGTTTCGATTATCCCCACTTTGTGCTGAAACATTCATGGATAATTTTTAAAAAATTCTTTTCAAATCAAACAACAAAAATAATTTAATCTGTTCTTTTTTTGAAATCGCTATGTAGACTATTTTATATAAACAGTAGGGAACACTAGAGGATCTAAAAGAATTCCGCCAACTAATTAATTCTCTACATCGTAATATACATTTTACATTGGAAATTAACAAATATGGTTCTTTAAAGTTTTTAGACTGAAAACTGTCCATAGTAAACAACCTAATCGAAATAGACGTATATAGACAACTCACAACTACAGACACCATTATATCAGCGGATTCTTTTCACCCATGGACACAAAAAGCTGCGAGTTCCATTAAAACTCCCTTTAACACCTGCTAACTACAAAAAAGAATTACAAACTATTAAAACCCTACCATAAAAGTATGGATATCAAGAAATATTTATTGATAGGTTGCTAATTAAAAGAATAAAACATTAATTTTTAAAGAGGCTACAATTAAACTCAACCACCCCATCACAAATGAACTATCAGAAAAAGTAGGTAAAATTTTTAAACAACAAGGTTTAGAGTATCTTTTGGAGGTACAAGTTCCCTTAGAAACATCCTCTCAAAGCCTAATGACAAAGTTGACAACTTGTCAAAAAGAGTGGTTTACCTATAAAGCGGTACAGAAATTAAAACGATAGTGAAAGAACACTTGCATAAATCGAACAAATTTTCGGAATTTAAGGACCATCTAAATGAGAGCAAACACAACTTATATTTAAATTTAAATACAACAGTGTTACATAGTTTCAACAAAGGGAGGGAACTAGATTGGTTTGAGAAATTGAAATAAAAAATATAAAACTGAACATGGAGATAAATGCATTAATAATATAATAGATTTTGATTTACCTCCTATTTTAAATATGTCCCTAAATAATACTAAATTAAGAAACAAATAATTACAATAATAATTTAATCAATTACTTTTTGTTTTATTATTTTATTTTTAATTTATTAATGTTTGGAGTCAGAGCTTTATAGCACTCAGAAGAGATATAGCTAACCTAAGATAGAAGGTTTGGATGTTAGGGCGTGAAATGACCTTAGCCGTTAAAACGCCCTTAAAAATTAATAATAATAATAATAATAATAATTTATTAATATATTATTAATGTATCGTTTTGATTTTAAATGTTTTAATCAATTAATAATTCTTTTGTTGCATTATTTATTAATATAAATTTTATTGTGTTTTAATTCCCTTTTTCCGCGTTGGCGGGGAATCGGCGGGTTCACTTTTACAATGAACGAGAGATTTCAAGCTGATGATAGCTGATGATGAGCTACAAGCTTGAAATCCGGATCGTTGAAAACAACTAACTCTGAGTAAGAACTATCTTTTGGTCAAGATTCAACAACATACTCACTCCTCCATTTATCTTTTCTACGGACTGCTGTCATGATGGCGAAAATGTTCTTATAATAAAGAAATATCCATGCTGAAAAATATTGTTCAACAACCTGTATGTAATGTATGTATGTATTAATGCATTAATCAGTTGTAAGGAATTTGAAAAAAGCATCAGCTCGGTAGACGGATTCAATCCATGTCTTGTGTGTTTTGGGTAAACACTTTAATGCCATCCATATCCAATACAATACGTTAAATTAGTACATATAAATAATAATTATATTTATTAAAAATTGTTCTAAACGTTACCACGCGATTATACACAGTGAAGTGTAGATTTTATTATAGAATATCAAACTTATAATAGAAATGCGCTATTTACATCACTTGACTTTTCCACCTATCGGGTGTTTGTCTTTGTATTGTTGCATGGAGGTCAATAATTTTATAGATTGTTTTTCCACGTTAAATATTCCATAAGGGATGACGGGAAGTCAGAGATTCTTACGTTTCCATTTGCGGTTGCAAGTTGCGTCGTGCAACAAGGGCCGAGTTTAGTCAAAAGGCGGTTTTGGAAGGATGACGAACCGCCGGAGGGTCGGGGTGTGGCTAAAGGCCTTGTTCTACACGGTTTTGTGGCTCGAAGCCATTTCCACCTGCACTCGGACGGACTGACTACCTTTTCCCCTTACCGCCGAATCGGCAATATATCCTCCTTTATCCCATAACCAGAAAATCCTGTTCAAATAACTGTGATTTATTCAAATTCGACCGGATCGATGGGATTGTTTGAAGGGCTGATCCAGAATGAAAAATTGCCTTGTAATGTAGTTTTATATTTCATAAGACAATGTTAAAGTATGAAATTTCTTTTTTCATACCAACTTAACATTTCTTTCAATCGTCAAAACAAATTTCGTCAGACGTCACGTTTTCCTTAATATTTTAACGTTTTTAATCGCGCCGCCTGCGTAAAAAATAGGTATAAATATGTATGTATAAAATAACTTTATTGCTTATAAAACTTTTTAAGCTTTTCCAACGTTTAATTATTTTTTTGGTAGAAGCATTGCGAAGCTCCTTCCGCCTCCTCCTCAGTACATTTTTTCTAAAATTTGTATTAATCAACAATAATAAAAGACATTATTAAACGTGAATAATATTTTATAAACCAACTTATGTTTTACATTTTGAGTATCAACAAACTACTGGTTTTTATTTCAACGATAAGTCGATTTTTTTTCTTATGGAGGACATATTATTTGATTTTTTATGCATTATTTTTAGTCATTTGTTCCGCTCTTTTTTTTTTTCAAATTATTATCCCTAAATATGCTAATAATTTCTGATGTTGGTTGCATATCTTTTCTTTTAGTAGATTTATAATTTTAAATTCTTTTTATGAAATATACTATCACATATAATAAACATGTATTAAGTGGGATGTTTAGCGTCTGAAAAACAGCGGGTTTTCCTTGTGTTCTGGTCTTTCACGCGTATTTTGTTTTAAATAAAGCCATTTGAGTTCTCGTTTAAAATAGTTTCAAAATCGAGTGGTGTATAAAATTTCAATACCATGTAGCTAATAGCTTCCTACAGATGCTTTGCTATTGTTCCATATACTTAACTCCATTTTCACTATTTTCGAGTTAACCCATTTTCCACAGCAACCAATTATACACCGTTTTGAAATTTTCATCGGGACTTTTTTTTGTTAACTTGTTTGTTGCAGAACAAAAAAAAGTATCTCAACAGGTGAGTAGTTCGTTTTCAAAATTCCGGCTATTTTTGTGTTATTTTTGAACTTGTAAAAAAGTGATTTCGAGGTCAAAAGTAGATAGCAACATCAAGATAAGTTGAAGTACTTAATCGTAGGTCGCTTGATTCAATTTTGAGGCTTTGGCAAATCAAGACGAGATTTATAAGCGTATCCTGCAACCCCTCACTCATGTCACACGTTTCATTAATTTTTTTATTTAACATTCTTCTAGATTACTGTATTGCCAGAAAATCTTTATGGCGCTTTTCAGCAACATGCTTAATTATGGCAATATTAATATAAAGCCGTCTTTCATTGAAATTTCTTATCAAAAACAATAAGATATTTTTTCATTTCAATGTTTGAACTTGAACAAACAATAATAGCTTAAAACCCCACTTAAGATGACGAAATGATGAAACGTGTTTGACAGACTAACCCAGCGGGTACGGCAGATCAAAAGTGCATTTTATTTTAAATTGCAGCCATTTGAGCCTCTCGATTTCGTTACTCTCTCCTTTTAAATGAATTCTACGTCGATGTCCTAAAATGCTTCTCGTTTGTACCACAGGTTGTCTATTACAGAATAAATCATATCGTACAGTACATAAGTATATGTCACCACCAACATAGATTTCTGGCCACATTCACTCGCCTAGAGATATTCCTCGGGGCGGGTTCGAACCCTCTCTATTCTCTCCATTAACGTACTTTTACTCTGCAGACGTCACACACTCACTCCAGCGATATTCCTTTGGACAGGGTTAAAACCCCTTCCTTTCTAGCTAATAAATTACATTTATTCTAGTAAATTAACATAAACACAACACAAACACACATAAACACTATATACATTTAAAAATACCTGTAGCCCCGAGGTGCCCAAACAGTGATCTGTGCTCGCTTCCGTGCCCCAAGACTACACACAGGTCTGACGATACGCCAAAGTAAGTACTAAATAGACTAATAATAAAATATGTTCTGACTAGATTCGTCATTTTATTATATTTATGTTGAAATGGATGGGATGACAAGTAGTTCAGTAAAAAACTGGTTGGTTTTTTATACCTGTCAATAGTGAAGCTTTGTTTTTAGGCACTATGTGTGGGTCTAGAAATGTTAAATTTTTATTCTTTCGATTCAATTTCTAAGGTAAATTTAATTTCTTCACATAGATTTTTGAAATCTTCTGATGTTAATTGTTTATCTTCCTTGTGGGCATAGATAATGGTGTCAACAACACACTTTTGCATAAACTGATTCGAGCTGGGTTTTTTTTTTTAATTGTAAAGTTAATCATTCATGAATAAATCTGCGAACTTTGTGGGAATTAATGATGAAATTCACGTCTTAACTCAAAACATCAATATCTTGACAATGTTGTTATAATTTTCTTTCTGGATTGCTCGACGTCCTTCTTTATGCTATGTCAATGTGTTAAATAGTCGAGTCGAACTGGGTTTTAAAGGAGATAGGGGTGGCCTGGAAGTTCGGAATGAGAAGCGATAAGGAAACGGAGGAAAATCGAATTTAGCCGAGACATTGACTCGAGGAGTTATGTCGACTAACTGCCTAACTCCCAAAACAAACTTAGTTGCTAGAAGAGCGCAACTCCTTTTAAGCGTCCTCTTTCACTCTCCGTGGATCCACGACGTTGGGGTCGGAAAAGGAAGATCGTAAATAACTGGGAAAAAGAGGCAGGTGTGCCAACACGACCAGAACTTTCGCTCTCTTAAAACGCTCTAATCCGCTATTAGGGCGGTGTTATTTCGAAGGAAAAGTAAGCGAATCGCAAGTAACAATTCAAAGCACCTATCGCATATTAGACAAATCGGGCAGTAGGTTTATACCCTTTATTGGTTTTAGGTTTTTATTTTATTTTATTTATTATATATAATATAAACTCGATTAAATAGCACGGACACGATTACCCCGGACAAGAACTGGCGCAGCCAACAAATTTTCAATATTTTTTTGGAATTTTGCGCCAAAGAAAGAGGAACAAACATTAGCATATGCGTTAGTAATCACTGACATCAGAATCAAGCCAGGAACAATAAACAATAACTTTCCCACCATTTTTTATTGCAATATGAAAGTACATTTTTATAGTTTTACAAAATGTGCTTAATAAAGAAAAATACATTTATTGATTTAATATAACAATAATGATATTGACAACAAATTAGCGGACCTTTGAATCCATAGATAGTCTGTTTAAGGGCTACCCTTACAATGAAAGTAAAAGAAAATTGTTGAAGGGGGATATTATTAAAATTTATTCTTTTTTTTCTCTTTCTCTTCTTCCTTTTTTACATTATACATGTTTATGTAATAGATTGACTAAAACACGCACATTTTCATCTGCCAGTAATCAGTTTTATTATTTTATTAATTCTTTCATAGTTTACATTTTTCCGCAAAAGGATTTTCATTTATACATTTAGGACCAATGGCCAAAAAACAATTCTCAATTAGTGTAAACTTTGGTTGGGAGAGTTCTACATTGAAGGGGTTTGTTAAGTTATAATTTAGATGTTTTTAGTAAAATTGTCATTTTTATGAAAACACTCCCCAAGCGTCCTGGGTACGAAAAATAATGAAATGGTAGAATATTGTATTTCTTAAACAGTGGTAGCGAACTTTCAGTTCTATTACAAAACATCGCCCTTAAAATTCTGTTTTGAATTACAGAGATAGGACTGGTCACACATAGGCACTTCCCCAACGAACTATACCATACTGGTATGGGACTGGATAAGGGCCTAATAAACTTTTACAAGTGAGGCTCTAATGCATTTATTGCGTAAAAAATATATCTTCCTTAGGCCATGCCATGCAACACATTTTTTTTAAAATTATTTCAGTATGTGCCACTTGAACATCTATATTAACACCCAGGTAGGTAGTTTTATTGACTCTTTCAATACTGAAACGTTTATTACAATTCGTAAAATCAGTTCAACCCGAAAAATGAAATTTGATTTTTATATCAATTTCAAGTGGTCTTTGAAGCAGTAAAGTAAAGCAGATAAATCACGTTTTTAAATGATAGATAGTTAATACTGTATTTCAGCAATTGCTATTACAGGCCAAATGTCAAAATAAAGATACACACATTGAGTTTGCAGGCTCTGATGATGTTGAAATATATCAACGAAAACTTGGCATAAAATAAGGGTTTTATTTATTTTGATGATCTCAACCTGATCCTTATATTCATTATTTAAAGCAGTTCATTTGGTATAATATTTTAACAAAATATATTTTAAGTTTGGGTGTCGAAAAAGTAATGACGGCATTGAAGGATTATTTTGTTTTTATCTCTATTTTAGTCTACATTTTTTGTGATTTTTAAAATAATGTTCATTAAATCAGAAAGAATGCGTTTTATGCTTAATGAATCCAAAAGCGACGTTTGCAACGTACAATTTCTTTTGTTTCCTTCCATTTTGATCCTGTAAAAGTGCGTAAGGCCCGTCGGAGGTTGAAGTTTCATTTAACAGCCTTCTCATCTTGACTTATTCAAGCATAAATTCGGAAGACCATCCATTTTGACAACCCGGAGACTAGGCGATGCTTTCCACACGAGTGCGATCATAAACCTTTCTAAATTAACTCGTTGAACAAAACTGAAGAATCGCTAGTCTTCACATTCCAATGTGTTTCACGTTCCAAGTTAATCTTTCTCTTCATCCGATGATTGCAGGCCTCGATCAAGTATAGTAATAAACTCCTTAAAAAAGCGTTTTGTTCACCCCAACGAATCCTTTTAACAGTTCCAAATCGAAAAATCCATTTTGAGTTTTAACTCTAGGGTCAGTACGTTTACCCATTGGCTAAAAGAAAAGATGTTTTCCAATATGACCCAAGTTGGGCCCGGAATTTTTCAATAATATGATGCCATTTTTGTCTATTATCAGCATTCCTTCGCCTTCATCTTCATCCGTGGTCAGTTCTTCCTAGCCGGCCTTTCCAACCATCATCTTTGTAAGCAGTGCTGTCTCAGGCTTCCTGTATACGCAGACCCTGTCACAGAATTCTTCCTACTTGGGGCTAAAGGCTAAAGGTTAGGTTTACGGAAAGTCCTGCCAGAACTTTATTACTGCGAAATCTATAGCTTGCATTTTTGCAGATAGGGTCGAAGACACTGAAAATAAAGAACGACCGAAGCAACCGAGTAACAAATCCAAAACTAATTGTAAGATGGTCTGACGACCCAAAAACCTTGTGTAATCTACATATCACAATATCGAAGATATCGAAATGGTGGCATAATGTCTTGGATTCGAAGGATGAGAATTATTATCCCAAAGGGACCTTGATGTTGGCTGCAAGATTACGAAATGTCGTTTAAAACAATAGACAATACAGCGTAATTTCATTTGATGTGATTTATATGTATTTACTAATTACTATATATTTTCTGAAGGCAGCCAGATTTTGCTGTTCTGGTACACTACATTATATTGTATAGTAATGAACGCTTTTAATTAACAACGCCAGTTGTTTCTCATTTTGGCATAGTTATTTCAATTGAACTACATACTTTGAAGTACGATATTTGAGAATCGGTTCTAGCCGGCACAGACTTCGTAATTAAGATGATTTTAATTTGCTCGAGTGAAACGAGACGTCTATTTCGTTTGGCGTCCCTCGCAAAGAAATACTTCATCCCTAAGTTCTCGAGAGTGAGAAAGACCTGGGATCATTCTGTTTTAATTAATCCGGTTTTATTTCACGGAGAGGAGGCTTATTAGAGCCCCGTGCTCCTTCGCGCCAGGTGGTCCGCTTTCCCAAACGCTTTCCTCAACCCGCGACCCCTTCGCTCTTAAATAAGACAAAAGAGGCCTGGATTCACTCGACCCTCTCAGAATGGAATATGGATCCAATTTCCTCGCACTGACTTTAACGCGAAAAGCGTTTTATAATTTGAACACGTTGTTGTTGACATGGGAGGGGCGAGTTTTCAATTCATTTCAGCGGCGATCGATAGCACAAATGGAAAAACATGTATTTGGCAAAACTGTAGCATACCAACTTTGAGATGTTTTTAAATATCAGTCAATTTATAGATCGACCAGTAATTGTTAAGTTTTGGATGTAGACCAGAGATGTGGTCGAAGACATTATGACGTACCATTACATTATACTTGAACAGTAACAGTTTGGTATCTTAGCAAGAAAAAAAATTAAATTCCTATGTAATTTCGGATTTTTCCTAAATACATAGTGAATAGGATAAAAAGTCTGTGTAGGAAGAATGGGGGGCTGGCTGCGATTGACAGCAACGCTCTCCACTTTTGCTTTTGTCCGCCGGAACCCGCACCTTTGCGTTGACTCCCTGACAAAAGTATGAAGCAATATAAGTTCATCTTCGTTATACATATACTGAACAATAAAGTGACCTGCCCAAGGTTGAAAAACAGGAGAAAATAATGACAAAATTATTTACAAGAAATTCACCGTTAATAAATTTAAAGCGAGAAACCCCATTTTTAAAAAAAATTAAATGTCTTCACCAGAGTTAACAAATAATGTGAAAACATTAAATCCATTATAGTTCGTGGTCCGATTGACCAATTTACATTTTTCAATTAATTAATATTTATGAAAGGTATTGGTCGAGATAAAAAAGTCAGTGTCACGAGCGGGATTCGAACTCACGACCGTTAAATACGCCGCTACTCTACCACTTGAGCTATCGTGACCTCGATCCACTCGGACACCAACTTACTATCTCAACCCAACCTTTCGAATTTTCCCTCCTTTTTGCCATTTTTCAAATGTCGTGTAATCTATTTGATTCTCGGCGACAAATGAAATGGCCACGGAGAGCTTTCCTGAAGATATTCTTCGGTTTAATTATTAAATCCAATACAGTTCGTGGTCCGATTGACCAATCAACATTTTTTAATTAATTAATATTTATGAAAGGTATTGGTTGAGATAAAAAAGTCCGAGCGGATCGAAGTCACGATAGCTCAAGTGGTAAAGCATCGGCGTATTTAGCCGAAGGTCGTGGGTTCGAATCCCGCTCGTGACACTGACTTTTTATCTTAACCAATACCTTTCATAAATATTAATTAATTTGAATTAATATTATATAATTTGAATTAATAAATATTAATCAATGTGAAACAGTTCAAAGCAATGTAAATATTATCAGACGGCGTTAGCATGCCGAAAGAAAAATACTGTCCTGTGAATAAAACCACGAGATGATGTGCGTACGAAGCGTTGGTACAGGCGTCGTGAATCAGCAACATTCAGCAACGATGAGCGGGTAAACACTCTATGTTCAAGCGTCGGGAAACAGCATCGATGAACGGGCGAAAAAAGCACAATTTTTTATTCAGACGTTTATCTAAGCAACATTCGATCACAATGTCCACGTCAAGACTCGTCGAGTTTGTTCATGCCAACTACAACTAACCCTGGTGGTGTGTTTATTTACCATCTGAGTGTTTTGATGCGCACAAATCGTACCACCCCATCTTTGCCAGAGTACAGCGTGATGATGTGCCCGACAAGCTATGAAAATGGATGCACTTGTGCATTTCGCACAACAACAAGGGTTCCAAGGTCCATCTTTCATTTCAAACGTTGCTTCAGAGTGGACAGATACTCGAAGTGCCATTTTTTCCAGATATCTGGCACGCATTTTCGCAGAAATTGCCATCGAGTCAGCTTATGTGGAGCACGATCAGTTCAATCATATTGGGGCAATGACACTACGGTGTCGTCGACTAAAACATGTCCAAATGTCAATAGGGAATGATCATGGGGAGACGATGAAATTGCGTATAGAGGGTGTGAATTTACGTTAGCTTCAATCTTGATGGTGATGGTGCACAAGTCTTAAAATGTTAATGGAACCAGGGTGAGATAATATTTCAGTGACTTCACCACAGCCTCCTTCCAAAATTAAGTGGTATGGAGCTCCATCCCATGCTTTGCTTCACCACCTGGACGCCGATTTCTTGTCTCGTATTCTCGGAGGCCTACCAGGCATACAGTTCAGATAGCTTACGCTTAGCTTCGACGAAATTTGTCCCGTTGCTAGATAGCATCTTGCTCGGAAGCCCTCTCCTACCGACAAACAGGTCCAAGCATGCCATAATCTACAGCTGCGAGAACACCTCAATACGCACAGCTTTAGTTCCGAGGCAAATTAACAAGCAAACATAGGCTTTACCCAGCGCAGCTTTGCGTCGTAGAGATTCTGGAATGGACCGGCAAAATCCACTCCCGTTTTCAAAAATATTCTACCTTGTCCAAAACGTGAGAGGTTTCCTGGATGCAATTGTCAGGCAGTGGCAGCAGAGGTGGACACGCAATCGGACAAGCCGTCGTGCTTGCGAACCCAAAATCTTTGTCTCAGTAACGCGACGAATAGTTGAGGGCAAGAGTGAACTTGTGCCCTATGGAAATGGTAATCAATAGCGTGGAGAGGTGGGATTTGTTAGTTACTGTTGGGAAGAGTACCGGATGCTTCGTCTCTTGGCTCACGGGTGCATTAACTAAGCGTCAGCTCACCGTAGAGAATGTTCATATTTTACAAACTTTGTCAAACATATTTCTTTTAGTCAATGTTGTAGGACAATTGAAACATCAGCTTAGTCTAGAAACACGGGGACTTTCGGAATGTTCCCTGGAGAGAAAAAAAACATAGTATTTCGGGTTGATGCTACGTGGTGGTCTGGAATCGGTGAACTCGAGCTGAACCGGATTGGGTTACTTATTGGGACTGTTCCTCACTGAAGATAGCGCTATGCTGAAACGCGATTGAAGTAGTTCAAACCCGCGAGTAAAGACTGACCCAATGTTATCCAATGCCGGACCAACATTCTTGGCTGGAATGATTCATGTTTCAAGTATAATTTTCGAGTTATTTCTCTTATACTTGAATTATATAATATTTATTTTTCTGATTACATTCCCATGTTTAATCAGTTGGTTGTATAGTTATTGTAAAAACTATTATATTATTTATTTTTTTAACGAAGATTGTACTTGGAAGATAAATATATACTACTACTATATGTCTTTATTGTTTAATATATATATACAAAGTTTACGGATCGGCATTATATATTACAAAACAAAAAAGACATTCCTCATGGTTTAAAACCGTCTGAGGGAGTCTAGCACATAAACTTATATAACTAAAATCTCTCTTATTTACAATAATCATAATTAGTATTTACAAAAGGAATACAAACTTTCTTCAAAATTTCAGTAATGTAATAATACAACATAATTGTAAAATAATAGCTGAAACATGATTTCAAATAAATACATCTTTTTTTTTTTTNCCACTACCCTCCACACACACACCACCATCTAAGTATGTCTCCAAATCATTAATATATAATGAAAAAAGTGTTGGGCTGAGCAAACAGCCCTGCCTCACTCCCATTTCGGTATAAAATTTTCGAGAGATCCCATCCATACACCACACATTGGCAGATGTATTGCATAACAAATTTTTAATTGACTTTATTAATTTAGAAGTAAGACCAAGATCGTATAATTTACAGATAAGAGAATGTCGGTCAACACTGTCGAATGCAGACGTGAAATCGACAAAAAATGCGAATACTTTTTGCCTCTTTATTCTAAGCTTCAATTTCACTAAATTCACTAGATTAAAAATATTGTCCACGGCTGAGTAGTTCTGACGGAACCCCGCTTGCGATTCTGTAATTATGTTATCATTATTTATCCATTCATTAATCCTATTTAGAAGCAAACCCGAATACAACTTGCCAACTGTGTTAATGAAGGAGATCCCTCTATAGTTTGAGACTTCGTTTCTATTTCCTTTTTTATACAGTGGAAAGACTATGCTTTCCTTAAAACTACAAGGTATATCCCCTCCATTAAATATTTCGTTAAAGGTGGATAACAGCATGCAGAGAAAATTGGGTGGAGCATGTTTAAAGAATTCAAATGGTATTCGATCTTTACCCGGTGCCTTATTGTCTTTAACTTTGTTTAATACCGATTGAAGCTCCTCTATTGTGAAAGGTCTGTCTAAACTTTCATTTTCATACAGTGGTTCAACAAAGGACAGCCTTTTTGCCAGGTACGGGGGATTATATAAATTGCAAAAATAATCGTACCACTGTCTCACAGAGATCTCACCTACAATCCAACTGTCCGCGCGGCCTCCCAAAATTCCCTACTCCGCCTCGCTCCATTTAAACGTTTAGCACAATTAATATAAAACTGTTTTCTTTTATTTTTACAAGTATTTTTATAGGCATCATTACATATTAAGTATAATAGTTTATCCTCTGCTTCGCCGGACTTTCTATAAACTTTAAGCAAACCGAAGGATTTATCTCTGGCTAAACGACATTCTTTATCAAACCACTGTCTTTTTGTATGATAAGTAGATCTACAGTTCTTATTATAATTTGATGCACTAATGACCACTTTTGTTATAAAATTGACGTGACTATTTACATCATGGCGGACAGATAAATATATAACATATAACGCATATTGAATTAGTGTCCTTAAATTATCATTCTCCATAAAACAAAACAACGTATAAATACTTTTTCGGCTTCCTATTCCTGTTTAAATTTAGAACAGTACAGCCTCCGGTAATGTGCAATTTCCTACAGCAAACAACGTTTTTTTGAGTAACGTCAAAACTGTCATCCTAAATGTTCACAGATCGTGCAGTGGAAATCATCGCAATGGACGTATCCGTGATCAGCCGAGCTCCGCATTTCCCTGAAGTAACAGTGAGAATCGCAGAGGCAGCCGGGATCTGTCATATCGTTGAAAAAATCTTTGATCTTTTGGAAGAACGAAGGTTTTGCGCCCTGTGTCTCGTTGTCGGCTTTCTCTTCCGGGAAACGGTCCTGATTTAAATCGCCATTTTCCACCGATTTCGGGCTGGGTGTTGTGTCTTCTTCAATTTCATTGTGTTTCCTTTTCTTCGGTCGATTCTCGCGATGTTTCGTACTTGGATCTCGCCGTTTTGCCCGATCACAGCGGTTTACATCTTCTTTTGAAGTCGTGCCGTCCGCCAACTGACCTGCCTTGTGAGGTTCGCTTTTTCCCCGTTCCCTCTTCGTTGACACTGACGTCCGACAAGCACAAACTCTGCTCAAAGACGCTCGTGACAAAGAATCGTCCGGTTCTTTTCTGAAAGTAAAGTTTATTTGAAAATCGACACCTTCTATCGGTCTATTGAGGAGTTTTTCTCCGAGTTCGACCAGACGCGTCTCGCAGTTGTCCTTCGACTCCCTGTCCACTTCCTGGGACGCTTCCGAAAAATCTTTATGTACCTTGTGAGAGACGTTGTAAAAGACTTTAAACTTGTTTGGGGGGTGGGACACGTTCGAATCCATTTGAACGGTAGTCGTTAACAGAATTTACAATAATACAATCAAAATAATAACAAGAAATTTATCAAATTTAATAGGTACAATATAACATCTGAAAATAGAATATTTATTTACTTCTACCATGTGGATGAGAGAGGTCGGCTGCAACGAAAGTGTGTAAATCGCCACTAACGCACCCATGTTTTTACCGTACTTTATGTAGTTTCTAACTTTCCAAAGCTGAAAATAAATCTTTTTTTTAATTCAAAGTAAACAAACGGCAATTCAAGTGTTTTGTATTCAAAGTCGGTTTAACAGTATCCCGAACAAAACGAGTGTTAAAAAGTTGGGAGCCTTCGATCTCGGGCCGCACAAACTTGGTTGTATCTTCTTTGCAAGTTGACGTCGGTTATGAAACTGTACAGATCGCTCCAAAAGCGCATAATCGATACGCCTACGCTCAAGACGTTTATTTGATTTTGAGAAGTTAGGCCTTCCGTCAACTCGGAACTCATGATCAGCTACAAGGTTCCTCGTCCTCACGATGAAAAACAGTAACATTTAAATGTACCGAGTTAGAATTGAAATGAGTTAACAAACAAAGGATTTAGGCTAACAATTTAATATTATTCTTCTGTTACAACAGTACTGACAGATATATTTCAACTTGGGTCGTTTCCTGACACCATTTCACTATCATTCCAGAAATCATCAGGAATTCGGCAGGTGGATCTCGTTATTTAATAATTAATTGTGAAACGTATTTTAATGTGAACAAGCAAGTCTGTTTCAGGGTTGTTGATAAACAATACGCGGCTAAATTCTGGACTTATGTAGATTTGATAAAATCTCCGAGCGTAAAGCAAAATGAAATGAGCACAAAAAATATTCTGATACTGGTTCCATGTCTTTTCTTTATCTTTTTGTAGATTTTCATTATTGATTAAGTTATTAATTAAATATATCAATCTGTGTTCTTTTTTCTAACCATGCCAAGTTTTTTTACTATTAATTTCTTGACCTAAAATTGTTTTTTTTTTTTTTTTTAATTTTATTTACACCTGCGCCAGTTGCTGCGCTCAAGTAAATTTGATATTCGAGAGGAACTACTCATTATTACTCAGTTTTATTAGCGTTAATCACTTAAGGAGGTAGCAAGGGTCGTCGGGTAAGATTACTTGGATAGGTGCGAGATGAAAGGTTTCTGACCGGTTTAAGTGACTGGATTTCACAAATTTGTGTAAATTGTTTTAACAGTTTTTCGCTATTGCAAGGCCTTATTGTATAAGGTAGCGGACTACAGTAGCTAGTGGGAGTATATATAGTATGTTGATATATTATGAACAACATGGGGACAGTGGTTAATCTCCGAAGAGGGATAGTGACATGATCACATTTTTGTATGTTTATTGTCATCTTCAACTTCTGAAACCGTTGATCCAGGGATATGACATGACTTTGCAGGTTTCCGGTTGAAAAGGCAGGGACTTTATAGGAGCAAAGGGTCGCGGTATCATCCGCATAGGTAGTAAGGATCGTTTCAAGAAGGAATATCTGCGGTATAAACTGTAGAGCATGGGTCCTAAGATATTTCCTTGTGGAACCCGTGTGCGATAATCGGCTGATAGAAGAGGCCGCGGCTATATCATGAAATCGAGGCTGTTTCACTATATGTGACCTAATAGTAAAATTAATACTATAAACTTTCAAATAGTAATTTCGTTAAACTCACCCCAAACCAGTTAGCACAAGTCTCGCGACAGTACGTCGCACTGTGTTACATTAAAATTATAGCCTCAGAAACAAACCCCACGATAATAAATTATTTATCAAGTCGATTTCGAAATCTAATAAGCCTAAAGTGGTAGATTTTGTATATTGTTATTACTTATTATTCTCACGCGCCAAGCACCGCTGCTGTTAAAGGAGTTTTAAAGTGATCAAAACCAGATGTCGTCCAACTTTCAACATATCTGGTGGTAAATATGGTCTATGGGAGGACACAGGGCTAATGTCGAGGGAGACGAGGGGGCAAAACTTTGTAACGCAACCAACCAACCAGTCTCTCGTGTATACCCTTAATTACCGGATGATAATGAAACCGGAGAGAATTGTCCTAACTGGGAGAATAGAGAACCCAACCCTCCTACACCGCAAACCGCCTTAAAACTCCACGATAACGTAGTTTTGCCACTTATTATTTCTTATTAAGCCGCGCCGAAACGGTTCACAACCAGACTCCATGAGAGAAAGGGAAAACTATTATGACTCATGACAAAATTACTCAAAAATACAACAAATTTAATCATTCATCGTAATAAATTCTTTAAAATATGCTTTACACGAAGGGAAATTTTTGTAATGTGGATTGATTGGTAATACAATTTCGAAGAAAAAGTTAGTACCAGACCAGATCAAAATTTCTACGGTTTTCTTTTATAAAAAAAACTCTTCATTGTGGAAGGTGCTTTTCTTCTCATACAGTTTGTTGCTGTCCAAGCTAAACAAACATAAATTAAACGAGACTGTTAATCTAAGATTTTATGCTACATCTAAGACGAATGCAGCAGTCGTCAGGCGGTTATATATTTGGCAGGAGTTACTTGTGATGTTGTTAGGGTCCTCCTTTTTATAACCGATCTGATATAAAGCCCGAGGAAAAAATGTTCCTTTCGGAAAAAACACTGGGGTAATACATGGAGGAGACGAGAGGGTGACCGGACGACAGTTTGTGGGGGTTCATGTTTTATGGATGGCTCGGATTCAAATCAAGGGGTAACTCGTACGGCGAAACTCAGTAACGAGCCAGATCACAACTGAAAAATGCGCGCCGGTTAGCCCGATTGTGTTTGAAAAAATGGATTATTGGTTTATTATGAGACCGATTCGACTGCCAAAAGCATGTGCGTCAAAAGAAAGCACCTTCAGTTAACAAGCCCTGTTTAATGATTGGCCCATCTATTTTAACATTCATCAAGCGGTAACGATGATAACTGTAAAAAGCTAATGGAAGTTGTTCGTATTCTCGCCGGTTTTGTCTGTCAACTGTACTCACCAGTATTGGTAATGCAACAGTCATGAAATATCCAATCTATATAAAACCAGAGGTCTCAACAAGGCATCGCACAATCGAATCCAAATTATATAAAGTAAAGTATACTTTATATATATAAAAGTATGTATGCATACATAATATTGTATATATATATNATAATGCATATATTTAAAAATGCATTAAAAGTGTGAATTTCTATACCGGAGAAGGGCCCGGATCAGCTGTTTCTTATCTTTACCCATTTCTTGCAGGTAGTCCGCTTTCTCGTTGCTTTCTACTCCCACATGTCATGAGACCGAGCAAACGGTGACTATGTTTTGCATACTTAAACCGTTTAGTTTAGTTCTGCAATTCAGCAACACCTTTGAGCTAATGATGTTTAAGCTTAGTGCTTTGATGGCTGCTTGGCTATCTGACATGAAACTATGTATATCCTTTTTTTTTACCCTTTGTCCAAAATGAATTGGGTACATTCCTCGATGAACTTAGGTTTGGATGATACTGGGTATCTAATACCTAATACCAAACATCTAATATCGAACATCTATCATCTAACAACATCTAATATATAACATCTAGCATATACTATCTAATATCTAATATCAAACATCTAATATAGAACATTTAACATATAATATCTAAAATCTAACATCTAATATCTATGTTAATTGTCATTTTTTAAAACCACACAGTAAATAGATGAAAAAAGGACTTAGAGGCTAGCCTGACTGTTTTTCTGAAAATAAAAGCTTGGGAGTCGTTGACGGAGATTTCCTTCCGGATAGTCTATTAATCACTGCGAGGCGGCAATAAGATCCACGAGATAAATCCACCCTTCAACCAGCAGGAAATTCACGTCTGATCCCAATAAGTTTTCGCTACGGTGAAAGGGTGAAATTTATCGGCGAATTTCTCCGTACGTTTGTTTCTTTGCTGACAAGAAATTCACACTCGTATCTGAAGATATAACCTGTGTCAAGTTCGCGTGGAGTATGGCCGAGACCTTTACACAATTTTGTCAACATTTCACCGTTCAGTGTTCGGAAACGAAAGATTAAAAAGGATTTCAATAAATTGCGATGATGTGTTACGCGATGTTTTTCTCTCCCGATGTCAACTTGCTTTTCAAGAGGAAAAATCTCATGTCGGTTAAGAGAGCTGTTGTGAAAGCTCGTCTTCCGGCCGGCCTCAAAGACGGCGTTTAAAAAAACCCGCACAAATATACCGACAATTTCAGACTAAAAGGGTCCAAGATTTCAACGCCCCTTCCATCCGACGTTGCCTTTTAACTCACGTCAGATTTGATAAAATATGTAGAGAATGTAAGGGAATAACAAGATTTCTTTACTTTTGCCGTGGCCCTTTGATCTGCACGTGGAGGGTAGCTCATTGAATTATCATTCCCAATTTTTTCTTTTTAATTAAGGTCGTTGCTTTCTTGTCGATACATCTGCCTTCAACATCTTTACGAAATAATAAAGATATTTATTTAAAAACTTGAGTCGACAAACCCTGCCTATTTTGCTTTATGTTATTTGTGTAATTAGCGAATAAAAGAGAATTAAAAAATTTAGGAGTAGAAAATAAATATTTGTTGAATTACTCAAAGGCTTTCGGCATCGGTTAGGAACTATAGGAAGAATTAATTAATAAATGACAACAACAGTTTTAATGTTGTTTTATCTATTTGTTTATATACAATACAAGGCGTATTAGTTTTCAATTAGTTGTGGCTATGTTTCAGTTGATTTCTGTAGTACGTTATGTGCGGTTTTTCTATGTCGGAAACTATGCCTTTATGGATAAACAAAGTAAATTCTTTAGTGTGAACTGTTAACTTGCTTAACAGCAAGTTTACCAGTTTTCTTCAATAAAAATCACAACACCTACTGAGGACCAACTAAAAAATACATGAGGGACAAGAAAAGACTTTTACATCTGTGAAACAATTATAATAGTTAATAGTACTAATTTACAAATCTCCAACCATATTCTTTCCCTTATCACTATTAGGAAGTACTTACACAGTTCCAGTCCTCCATCGACATATCCGGAACTTAGGATATTTGTATATGTCACCGTATCGGTTTTTTTCTTTTTAATATCGTTTATCATTTTCCTTCGTTCCGGTACATGAAGTGCACACATCATAACGATGTGTTACAGAGTTTTGTCACTAACACATATGCGTCTGTCGCCTTGTTCTGGCTTCATCTTTTTGAGATATGACTTGCATATTCCGTAATTGGATTCTGGCCATTATTCTGCATGCGGATTTTCTTGTGGGAATATTGGCAAACTAAGACATAGTCAAAATCCGTGGGAACATAGTTTTCAGTCTTTTTTCTGTTGACTGTATTAACGCCGCCAATTTTCTGTAGTTCTATTTTTAATTTTTAATTTTTAAATTTAAAATTTTAATCAAGTTATAAAATCCCGAAAAGCCAACATTGTGTTGCACAACTTTTTTTCTCTCGTTTCTTCCCTGGCTAGGGAATAGGAAGTAAAAATCGTTATTATCAAAAAACAAAACAATTGACATGAAAAACCCAATGGTGAGCCTCAATGGACTGGCCCGATGACAATCAGACATAGTGACATCAAACATAAAACTGTTATGATAAGAATTAAAGGGGAACGGAGTTGATGTTGACCACAAACATATGCGATAACCTATCGTAGAAAAACCATTTCTCGGCCATCGACCAATGTAGGTTTTGAAATCAACGTATTGTTCGCTTTAGGACGGTATTTATTGAAAATTCGAACGATATAATTATCGCTTTTCGGCCGAAATCGCGGAACGGTTGTCGATGGGATTTAAAAGCGACATTACGTCGTTTGTAAACCGGGTATTAATGATGGTGGAACAATAATACTATTGGAACTGAATTGCCCAAGAACATTTTTGTTACCGGATCGTAAGAAGCGATAATTGACGACTTACTCGGTTGGCGGTCTCCAAATTAACGGGTGTCGTGAGCTTTTTTGCCCGTAGTCCCTTGGCCGGGAGTCACAGTATCCGAAATTCGACGTTGCCTTTTACGGGTGTGAATAACATAGTATGACGGCTAATTAACAAAGCCGTAGGATTTCCTTCCTCGGCATTTCATTCACGTCCGTGGTTTTGTCTTAGAAAACGACTATGGGACTTGACAGATCCAAAGGGTTCCGTCGTCGTTCTTTTGTCGACTACGAAGACAAAAGCCGTGAGACTGCCTTGTTAAAACCGCCAAAGCATTACTTCACTTTTAGAAGTTGATAACTGTTCACAATGCATTCGAAAAATTAGATGTGCTTTACAACTAAAATCTTTTTAGCCGCTTTACAAATCAACCCTTCCATTCTGCACGTATGGTTATGACATTCGGAGTATTTTTTTATTTAAATTTTTGTTACATTGAAAAGTTCCAACACTTCACTTTAGTCGATTTCTCCAATGCATAAAATAGAAAATCAGTAATAAGTAAAAATTCATTATTCAATCAAAAAGTAACTATTTTTAATATACGTCCTAAATATGAAATTATTAGCGAGGAATTACATCAGACCTAGCATTTTCCTTCCTGAATTAGTCAATTTGAGGTTCCATCGAAGGCCTTGTCAAAAGAAACGCCTAAATACAACGGCGACCTCCTTTATTTCAACGCCAGAAAAGAAAAGCCGAGGTGTTTCATGATGTTTTCTCAGTCTACAAAAGTGTACTTATTTTTTAAAAAAATCGTTAATTTTTTTTGTAATATTTTACCATTTGTGAAAACTTAGGAGTAAGAAAAAAACCGAAAACGAAAATTTCGACAGTTGGTGAAAAGTTGTTGATTGACGTAGTACCTCGGTTCTGTTTTTACACAATTAATTTACAATGAACACCTTGGATCGGAAATGGAATCAATCGACCTTTCAATGCTGTTATTGGATTCTGAACGGAAGTGGATTCTGTTTTTAATCTTTCATTTCTCAACGGTCCCACCCCACTACTAAAAGGAAATATTTTATTGAAACTTCTTACACAAGCGGACGACCGGCAAGGGCTTAGTGAAAAAGAATCAAGTTAAAAGGTTCAGGATAAAAGGGGTGACTCTTCCTCAGAAGGAGTCCAAGAAGCTCTTTTATACATAATTTACACGATCGAATAAATATTTCTAAGAAAAACGCAGCTGAAAAAGATATTAAACCAGATGATAAGATTTTATTTAAAGTTTGTTTAACGAGCACACAATTTTCAAGATACCGAAAGCACGTCTGAATCACTTCTTTGTTGGCTGTACTTATGTATTCTTACTTTTGGGCGCTTAGATGTTCCTTCTATACGTTGTAAAAACAATGGAAAAAACATCACGAATATCGTATTCACGTACGTACGTAATTATTTGCCGATCGGGACGTATAATTCGTTAATACAGAGAAAGGTGAGAAGCACCCATTTATTGTTGCGCAGAGTATAATCGACGGCGCTCGTTTCTCGTCGATTGGTTATGACGTTTAACTGTCTGTAAAAGAAGGCAAATAAATACAACGATACTTGAAAACTCGACTTTCAGGATATCCTCTGATAAGCTTGCTTCTGTCATAATTCGAGGAAGAATAACACAATCGAACTAGACTGTGGATCTCACCAGTAAAATAGTTGTACGCTGATAACAATAATAATCGTAGTAGTGGTACTTACGGTATTTTTGGCGATGAGTTTGCTTGAAGAGTACGTGAAAATGTCAGTACATGTAGATTCAACGAACCAACCTGTAACATCGAACAAACACCCTTTAGAATTTCACGGTCCGGATCCGCCCAATGAATCCACAAACCATCCGATCCCAGAATCGGAAAAACAGCTAAAGAAATCCGAAGAAAAGGTTCCAGCGAATAAGGGCTTCTGTAGCTGGTTAACAAGCTGGTGTTTTTCGCCGAAGAAGAAACCGGATAGCCGAAGAACCTCCAGTGCATCCCAGAATCATGTGTGGATGTGTTTCTGCATCAAAAAACGTTCCAGATCTGAAATATTACACCGTCCGTTGAAAAAGCACTGGGAAGCCTGCTCTCCGGATCCTAGCAATTGGAATGTCGGTTTTTCATTCCAAGGGAAAAAACCCAGAATAGGCTCATGGAAAATACAGTGAATGTTTTAGTTTCACTAAAGTACTGTCTTTTTAAAAGTCATTGTATTTAACTTGCATGTTTTTTTTAATCATGGAATTCAATTAAATCAAATCATTAATATCGTCAGTATTATCTTATAGTAAAATTTGGAAGTAAATGAGTCAATCTTTATTTTCATCTAGGTCAGGTGATTTAAAAAAATATTTCTGATATGACTTTTGTATCAGCCGTCTAATCTTTTTCAACAATTGTCACATTTAAACTTAAGCGTTCAGTTTAATTTTTGTGTGTGTGTCCGTAGGTATATAAAAAAGAAAATATTTTTTGAATTTTCGTATCGATAGACCGAAATGCTTTTACTAGTGTAGTGTTGAAGCTCGAAATATCACAAAAAAACGAGGATGCGACTGTTTATATTTAGTGGTTTATTTAGACAGACAATTTTAAAAATGTTGCACGCATTGTAACAGCACAAACACGTAAATTCTTATTTTCCGTTCCGGTAAATTGTATTACTTACAAATTCCCTCCCATTGTTTAATAAGCTGCCTTATCAAAAAAACGCTTAATAAATTCGTCGTCTGCATTGAATATAGCAACAAGCGAAAAGATAATAAAATGGCGCAAGGGTGGCGAAATGATGAAAAATACGGCGCAATGTTCCTTTAAACCGGGAACGATGAGCCGTCAAGCGGTTTAGTATACTCGTGACGCCGCGACGAAGGTAGAATAAAACAACTTTGAGGTAGCCAGTTTTTGGCTCTCTCGAGAAGAATAATAAGCTGATCGATCTGCTGTTTGATCTCTATGAAGTTGGCTGCGTCGGTGACATCTGTCTGGCCCGTCGTTTCTGTTTGCACAGTTAAACAAGGCGCGAACTCTCGGAGCACGGGATGCGGTCGAGGGAGAGAATGTGATTAAGTCCCCTTGGGCGGGACGAGGAGGCCGAGTGAGAGGGAGGACAAAGTCAGAAAGAGAGGCCACCAACCCTCACATAACTTAGATCCAGGCCTAACAACGCAACGGGACGGGGGAGGCAACATACAACACCATTTCATTACACGTTCCCCCTTTCCGCCGCACAGTTCCACAATGTATCCGCCCCCAATTCTTTTGCCAAAAAGCCCACATTTATTTATTAATTTTATTTCCTCTGGTTCACCCCGGACGTCTAGTTTGATTAGTATACTATTTGTGAAACTAATTCACTAGGCTTTTTTTTTCTGTCTTAGAGATTTTCACTTGGTAAACGTATGAACCAGCTATCGGCCACAATACAGTCAGTTTTCTGATTGGTTCATTATTTTCGAACGGTAATCACTATAAACATAAATGATGAGATTTCAGGGAACCGCGGTGGTTTTACTATTTTAACAGGACCGCTGTCGTCGAGCGTGATAGACTCTCGGCTAGTTGACCCCGCGGTCGAGGGTTCGATTCCCACAGTCGCCCCTGGCATCCTTTTATTAAGCAACCCCCCCCAACTATATATGATGAAATAATCAACGTAATCGTACTCTGATTAATATGCAAGCTCGTAAGACCATTAAAAGAAGTATATAATATATAATATACACTGACAGGCAAAAAATTTCCCCCACTTGTAATATAATTTGATTTGTATATATTTTTATATATTAATCAAAGTTTCACGTTTTTAAATTTTGAAAAATTGCGTCTTTGTCTGAAAAGGTAAAAAAAAGTAAATTTCTAAGGAAAATGAAAAATTAAAACATAATAAAAAAAGATAAAAGACAGATAAAATTTGTTTTAATTTTGTTTTAGGTTTTTAATTAGCATTTCGATATCGCGTATTTCCTCCTTTTACCTTAATTACATCTCGAAGACGCCTCGGCATACTCTTTACCAGACTGGAAATGTCTCTTTGCTCGAGGTAAGCCCATTCTTGACGAAGAATCCTTTCAAGATCGTGGAGTGTATCAGGATGTGATGGACGTGCTCTTATTCACCTTTTGAGGTTATCCCATATATGTTCGATGGGGTTCAAGTCTGGAGAACGGTCTGGCCAGGCTTAGACCCTGATATTATGTCGTTGAAGGTACGTTTGTTCTATGCGAGCGACATGTTGACGGGCATAATCGTGCACTAGAATAGGATTGTTGCTGATTTCATCGAGGATAGGCAATGCTTGACGTTCCAACATTTCATCCGAATAGCGAGTGGCCCCTTCCAAAGACCCTCCACGAACAACAACCAACTCTGTCCGACTGTCCATTGAAATTCCCGCCCATACCATCACGGAGCTAGGTTGAAAAAGTTGGCCCTGGGAAAAATTACAGGCCATTTGGCTTTCTCCACAGTCTTTCAAGCCCATCAGGAGATCGTAGAGCAAATCTACATCTGTAAAAAGGACAGCATACCAATCGTCAAAAGACCAATGGCTGTTTTCGAACAAATGCGACCATGCAACTCAGTGTCTGATCAATTCTGGTCCTCTTGCGGGGCGAAAAGCCATTAAGACATTTGAACCCCTCGAACTTCCTGGGGCTACTGAATCGGTTGAAAACAGTGAAGTACCAGTTTCGCAAAATTCTCGAAAGCGGTCATCCTGTGGTTCTGTTACCCTAGGGCGTACAGAACCGGTCCTTCTATAGTAGGACCCAATTTCTCGAAAACGTCTAACGGCGTCTCGCAGAGCTTCGTGAGGACCAACGATAGCAATAGCCGCCTACATGATGGAACGTCCATCATCAATAAGTGCCACACCATGCGCAACATCCTAAGTGGCATTTTTAAGTTTGAAAATTGAAATTAATAAAACAAAGATGAAACTAAACAGTTTATTGCTTCGGAATTCAAATTAGACTGAATATCCATTTTAAATTCCGTAAAAATTAAACATTGAAAAATCCTTTATCCTTGTTTTGTATTAAGGATTAAATTTGTTTACGTCTAATTGATATTTCCATTTTAAAACGTAGCGTAAACAAATATTTATTGATAAAAACAATGAGACAAATTAAGAACAGAATTTTCTTTTATCGAGAAAATGAAAAAAATCAGTTTGGTGGATTTTTTGCCTGTCAGTGTATACATTATGTCCCTGGATTTATAAAAGGACAAAATCAATGTATTCCTTAAAATTAATCAATTTTATAAGTCCTTTGTTTACACTTGTTTACTATTTGATAGTATAAATTCAGTCTGATGATGTTCATATTTCATATCATTGTCTGACGCTGCCTCCACGATATCGGTTACTGGCCACTACAATCACGCATGTTCTCAAGCGTAGCGATCATGACAACGGGACGTTCCCTCACGGTACGATAGAGATTCTTTTCACGGCCTCCTTAAAAAGTTTGACATCGATCGAATGCTGTTGAGTCTTCCGCGGGATTATTCTCATAGGACGTAGCTTCTCGAGAAAACTTCTCAAACCACGAAAAATACTTTAATTACAACCTGGTGAAGATTAACTTGCAATTTTGGCAGTATATTATGGCAGTAAAGCTGACTGAAACGACAATTGGGTTCATAACTAATTTCCCTCGCTAACCCCAACTCTTGGTTCTGATACTGGTTGGAATCCTGACAGGCCACCTAGTAAGGCTCGCGGACCACCGAATAGGAGGAGTACAGACAGTAGAAACATTATGCAGATACTTCCAGGAAGAGTAGGAGACCGCAGAACACGTTTTGTTTTTCTGAACGTCTTTGTAAGTTCACATTCCAGCAACAAGAAGATGAAACACCGCAAGTAAGATCCTACACTAACAAGCTGTTGGCAAGACTATGGAGGTTGATTAACAACCTGAAGCTGACCAGTGAGTTATAAAACACAGAGGAGTACAATAGATAGACTCAGGTCAAGGTGCAGAAGGCCTTGTACCCACTTCTTTTATCCCTATCCCTATCCCTAGCTATGTTTAAAATAAAACTGAAATGAGGAAGAGTCTACTCGGAAAGAAACTCGATTAATTAATACAGAATTATTGGGTGTTTATAACAGATTTTAAATATTTAAATTGTAATGGGTAATCCTTTTTAACTATATAGCAAAAACGGACATATTAGTCAACCTCCTATATTAAATTTGCCTGCTTATAAGCAGGTATTTAGAACAAAATGAAAAACTGGCTGGTAATGGTGGTCTTTTTTAAAGTAAAAATTAAGTTATACGTAAGTAAATTAAAATCCTAACACTTTGATTGTTCCATTGTAAACATAAGCTTTGTAGGTCTTGCAACGCCGACTTTAGGCCGGAAGCAGTGGTCCACATTAAATGGACTGAAGTACTTAATATGGAATGTCATGTCCTCTCATTGATCGATTAGCTTTACCCCGTGGGTCGTTAAGATTGATCGCCCACGTTAAATACCATTCAGAGATTTAGAGAAGGATAAAAAAATTTATTCTTGGATATAAACCAACAATGGGCTCCGGTAGGCGTGCATAACAGAGAGATGTACAGGGTCGTACAAAGAGAATCACTGCCCTTTAGGGACCTCTTACATTACCCAGCTGAGGACCCACTTGCTCCGGCCACCACTCTATTCTGTATAAGTAGTCTGTTTATTATGTGCCACACATATACCACCCGCTCGTGGTTTTTACATTTTAACCTACACAAAGGAACACCATAATTTATAACATATAGAGGGAGGGGTATAGAGTATTAGAAACCACTTGCAACACAAAAAAAGACGTTTTATTGTTTAAAAAAGACGAGGACTACACGGTATTAAGTCGACACAAGACACGACACTGCGCATTCAATACTTAAAAAATTACTTCTTTCCCGTTCTAACTATCAGCTGTTCTTTTAGTAATTGGCTTGTCCCACTGGGGGCTAAATCAATGGATGGAAGCGTCCATTTTGTGTGTGTGTGTGTGTGTGTGTGTGTGTGTGTGTGTGTGTGTGTGTGCACATACAAAAACATCATTCTTCAATTATCAAAATATATCTGAAGTTTTTATTCTGAACGGAAAACTGGAATAAAACACAAATTAAGCATCTTCTTCTTCTTTATAGGTTGCAAATTAAAAAGCTTTACTAAATAATCTTGTTAATATAGCATGTTTAAAGAAATATAGCTGCACATTACCACCACTGGGGCAAAATTTCAGAATAACTTAGTTCATTGTGTGATTCTAATGTAGTGAGGCTAAATTAGGAACCAATTCTGTCAGTCTGATTTCGAGTTAATTTTTGTATTTTAAATTTTTAATTTTGATTACACAAAGTAGACTAGAATGACAGGTCAATTAAACTTGCATTCATTTTTTAAAAAATGTCTATTTTAGTGCGTTAAAATGTTAAATGACTTCGAGCAAACAGACCCGATCATTATCTACTGGTTTACAAGTCATGATCTATGACTTATTTATACCTTTGTCACATGTTTTAAATGAAATGATTGAACACTTAGTAAGGTTTAATTTTTACAGTTTACTTTCATACAACTTTATTATTAGTTCCTATTAAGATTAAAATTTCAGTGTTTCAAACAGAGCATAAATAAATCAGTCCCTCTCAAAGAGGGGACAAGAAAAAAGATATCCACATCCACGATTCGATTTTGAAAAATGAATAGAGCCGGATGAAGTGCTCCTCAAATGTTCACAGCTTTCACACTGTCCTACTTTTTCAGAATATGATTTTTGCCTTTGTCCTCTGAATCCCAGAAGAAAACGACCGTCTCATCATCACACTCTTCTCAATTTTGGCGTTTAGAACTGGCCTTACCTCGGATTTGATCGGAACTCTCATATCGACCGAGTCTCTTCGAATATACGCGATGGTGTTCTAGCGATGATGATTGGTTCGACGTCTAATTGCCTGGACGGTCTGATCTCGATCGTAGGTTCGGTCCGATCACACCTTCTGCACGTACAATAATCTAGAATAAGTTCAAAACAGATTTCTTTTCTCTCCTTCATCGTTTTTTTGTGTCTCGGTGGCTTCTTATGTGCACCCATCAACCTGTTTCCCATAATTCCTTTCAATCAATATATCATACACATAAATTTGTTTTATAGTTAAAATTTTTAGGATTTTTAATCAACTGCGTAGTGCTAATAAACATTTTTATTTTGTTCAAATTTGTTGATCGATGGACAAAACATATGGTATGAACATAACTAATTTACAGGTCAATGATTGAAAATTATTGAAATAAAACGAAAAAATTGTGCCAAGTAAAAAAGTCTACCTTATAAATCATGCTAGTTTTCTATCGATGCTCAACAACGAAAACTGGCACGGCTAAAGCCCTCTTTGTTTGTCAGTTTTCAGACTGTCACAGAATCTGATTTGAAAAACAGCTACTCCTGTTTGTGAAAAAAAAAATTAAATTGAATGTTAAAAACAAACAAAAACATTTAATGGGATTATAACATAGCCACTGATGTATGCATTTGATTTCTGATAAGAGACAATTTAATCTGCTTTCTCGAAAAACGTTCTTCTGTTTAAAGAAGGAAAACGTTGTGGATAGCTTATAATAGTCAGTATCTAATGTAAAAACGTCAATCGGGGCTTCTTTTCATACTGTCGTCTTCATAATCAAACATTATTTAAACTAAAAAAAAAGTTTTCTGGCTTTCTGAAGGATTAAAAATATCCCAATTGTTTATAATTAAATTCTTTAAGCCCAGTGAATAACGTGTCAATGTGAGCTACTTGCGTAAAATTGGAATTAGATTAAACTATAAAAACTTACATTCGTTTAGAGTTGTATTACAGAGCATATTGTAAAACTTACCGGTCGCAGATAAAAGCACAAGGAACACAATTTGTTAAAGTTTGAACTGTGATAGAAGAGTGTGCAAAAGTAAAAGAGTGTATTTTAGCAGTTTGTTAAATAAAAAAGTAATAATAGCTTTATGGAATTTACGCAGGTGCGCATTTTTGTTGTTTTGTTCATCATTTTGCGTGGGAAAAATAATGCTACCTACATTTGAGCAAAATGGTGTATACTTTCATTATTTGAGAACGTCGGTGAATTTTACCAACCCACGATCCGTGAAACTGAGCAAATAAGCGAAGGCGAAGCACCAGTTTGGTATGGCTCCCTTCGACGGAACCAGCGAATAACGTCAAATTGTGCTACTTGCGAGGAATTGGAATTAGGGTAAACTATAAAAACTTACATTCTCTTAGAGTAGTATTACCTATCTGTAATATAAAAAAAGTTTTGAATTGTGAGAGAGAAAAGGACTTATGAGTAAGAGCTACATTACCAGCTAGCCTAGCTACCTCACTGATCGGTACTTCCGAGTCATTGAAGGATCGGCGTCTTCCCCAAACCACCTTCTCCTTGCTGGTGTTCCGCAGGGCAGTGTTCTGGCGCCCGTACTGTACCAAGTGTACACGGCAGACTTCTCATCCCATCCTCAAACTACCACTCTAACCTTTGCAGACGATACAGCGATCCTCTCAAGCAATTCTGATCCAGTCATTTCCAATCGAAACGTTCAAGAACACCTCACACTACTGGAATCATTGTGTAAAAAAAAGACTCAAATTCAACCCAGAAAAATCCACCCACATAACTTTCACCCTCCACAAAAAGATCCCTCCTCCAGTCTACTTCAATCAAATACCCCTCCCAATTGCGGACAAGGTGCGTTACCTAGGACTATACATTGACAAACGTCTGACGTGGAATCCCCACACACGACTGAAACGACAAGAAGTTATGAAACGTTACAGAGCACTTTCACGACTTCTTGACAGACGTTCTAACCTACCTCTCTTAAACAAAAGACTACTTTATATCACCCTTGTGAAGCCAATATGGACTTATGGACTGGAAGTGTGGGGTTCAGCCAAACATTCCAATATCCTACGCATCCAAAGAGCCCAATCCATCATCCTCAGAAAAATCCTTAATGCTCCCTTTTATGTGTCCAACGACACTACCCACAAAGACCTAGATATTCCTTTTGTCCAAGATGTAACGCACTCCCGTTACCAAAAATTTTTCACAAACCTCCCAACCACTATAAATCCTCAAATTCAAATCCTCTCATCCCGACGAATTCCTTCCAACCCTCTTCGCCGACTAAAAAGACGATGGCCACGGGATCTTCTATCCAGTGACAATTGAATAAAGAATAGTTAGGAGTACCAACGGTGGGTAGTTTCTCCACTCTTGTTTTTCTTAATAGTTATTCATACATTATTACTAGATACCAAAATGCAGGTAATTGTAATATACAATTTTAAAAAAACAGCTAGAATGGGGAAGTGAAATAAAATCATTCATGTTATTTTGAAACGACTTCCAGGGGAAATTGTTAAGCGTGTTTTCATACATCATGCTGAGTCACCAGCTGGTGACAAAATCGGCTATGAGAACATAAGTTTGCAATACCCCATTGAATATTTTCAATCAATGACACCTTCGGATTTACTTCTACAGAACTGCACTTAAAATCAGACGTATTGTTGCTATACCATTGATGAATTTATAGGTATGAAATGGTTTGTGTAACGGGGCCCGTTTGATAGTAAAAAAGCCTGATAGGAAGATTCTACACTGCGCAATATTATCTGGGAATAAAAATGGAGATGTTGTGCACATCCGATATATATTTATACACACGAGGAGTTAGTGAAATGCCGTTTTTAACATTTTCAATCCCCACACCATCTAGCATTTGTTACGACAAAAGTCACAAGGACAAAGTTTAGAGAAAATAGGTTTGATTACAAATTCAACAACACAATATTTACAGATAGACAATTATATGTAGTCAGATGTACGACAAAGATGAACATTGAAAATATTCAATTAATTAAGGTTTTAAGTTGAGATAAAAAAGTCAGTGTCACGAGCGGGATTGGAACCCACGACCTTCGACTTGATACGCCGCTACTCTACCTATCTAGGTGCGGTTGAGATGGGAAGTTAGTGTCCGAGGGGATCGAAGTCACGTAGCTCAAGTGATCGAGTAGCGGTGTATCAAGCCGAAGGTCGTGGGTTCGAATCCCGCTCTTGACACTGACTTTTTTATCTCAACTTAAAACCTTAATTAATTGAATTATATTAATTGGTCAAGCGGACCACGAAAAATACTGAATTTCTTGAAAACATTGTTTTCGACAAGAGCTTGAGTAGTGTAAGTTATTTTTTTGTAGCAACCCTATCAAAACTCGAGATGCGCGGCGGTTTTTGAGCTTATTTATTTGAAGTTGCTCCTTTTTACTTATTTAAAAAACTATGATAATACAGAACTAGCGAGGATTCCGCTTACCAACCCCAGGCAGGTAGCTTTTCGCGAGGAGATGAGTGGGCAACGAAAAAAAAGGAAGCGACGAAGCGGCCCGGGGGTTGTCGAGCTAAAAGAGCAGATGCAGTAATTTTAACTTAATTTGGTGGTAAAAATATTTTAAATCTAGAATGGGGGTTATTTTTAAACTAAACACACCAATTTATTTTTATAAAATATATTTCAGTTGCTTATGCATTTCGGGAACCCTCTCCATAACTCGTTATTTAGCTAAACTGAACACCATTTCTAAATTGAAAATAACAATAATAATAATGTTTTATTTTACTATAAAAAAACATAAAACACAAAAAGAGAAAAACAAGAATAATAACAATGTTCTAGTGTCTGTCTGTCGAGGTTACAAAAACAAATAAATACGAAAACAAAAGTAATTTAAAAATATGGAAGACATTAAAATTAAGCAAAATAATATTTTTTAAATAAAATGAAACAATAATTTAAGTCAAAAATTGTCTATATTTTAAATCTTTAATGGTATAAAATTTAAAAAACATCCCAATTGTCTCCATTTAAAATGGCTACACACTGGTCATGGTAGAAAGATCTCTAGTTGTAATTAATTAAGCAAAATTCTGCCAGGATAAGACATTCGCTAGTAAATGCAGTACAATTTCATTGACATTAAAGGTTGCATAGCTAACAAAGGGAATTATAATTTGTCTCCGAATTGAAGTTTATCATTTCTTTTCTAAATTTAAAAAAATAAGTTGGCCTTACTTACACAGAAATATTTGATGTAATCTACGTCATGACTAGTTATTCAGATATCGTGAGATGCGGTCGGGAGTGATGTAGGTTTCAGAAAAACATTTTCTTTATCGTGCCAACGTTTCGATCTTTTATTGAGATCATCTTCAGGGCTCAAAGTGTTTGTCTTCTGTGTAANCAATTACACAGAAGACAAACACTTTGAGCCCTGAAGATGATCTCAATAAAGATCGAAACGTTGGCACGATAAAGAAAATGTTTTTCTGAAACCTACATCACTCCCGACCGCATCTCACGATATCTGAATAACTATAGATTAACGGTCACTAATCTCTACACATTTCTACGTCATGACGTAACTGGTGGTACTAGAGGTGGAATATTACTGCGGAAACATTGGCCAATAAGCTGTCCCTTTCCCTTAACCTGAGTTTCCTCCGTACCATAGAAGTTGTATTATAAAGCATATTGTAAAAATTACGGTCGCAGACAAAAGCGTAAGAAACACAATTTATTAAAGTTATATGTGGTAGAAAAGTGTGTCAAACATATTTTAGCATCACGGTTCGTTAAATTTTGTCCATCCATAAAAATATAACATTTTCTATGGATTTTACAGATTCCAAGAAAATCCGAAGTATAAAAAATTTCTTAGTATAGCGCATGGGTAGATTAAAATCCTACACGACGGATCAGTCTTGCAGGTTTAACATAACGAAGCGCCTCGTTGGCGTATTTTTACGTATTCAATTCTCTCTACAATGTACAGCAATCTAACTACTCCGATCCTGTCATTTCCACTCACCTCTAACAACACCTACGTCGTGTTTAAAGAAAAGAATAAAATTTCACACGGACAAATCCACCCGCATTACCTTCACGCTCCATAAAAAGATCTCCCTTCCAGTCTAGTTAAACAATATTCCCCTCCCAACTACGGATAAATGGCGGTACCTAGGACTGAACATCGACAAACGACTCGGAATCCTCTCTACGACTGAAACATAAGGTATGCTTATGACATGAAACGACTCTTGCACGACTTCTTGACCCGCGTTCAGATTTACCGCTTCCAACATCCTCCGCATCCAAAATACCCAATCTTTAATCCTACGAAAAATCCTTGATTATGTCTCCTCATGGCTATTAACATCCAATATATCCTTGAAGAAGGGAACCACTGCAAGAAGTTTCACAAACAATTATCCTGTCACACAAACCCTCAAGTCAAAAACCTTTCATCGCGCACCCTTCTAAATAACCCTCCCTGACGGCGGAAGCGTCAATCCCCTCGCGACCTCCTAAGTGACATTGCATAACAATGAAAGTGATTAATACTAATATGTAGAAGTGACAACCAATGAGTAGTTCCTCTTTTTTCTCTTTTATGTATATTTTTACGTTCATTTTGTTTAGTTTTACACTGTAGAATGGTATAAAATTTACTTAAGCGCAACAATTGACGCAGGTGTAAATAAATAAGATAAAAAAAGATTATGTAGCGAACCTAACTACACATAAACTTAAATATTCCTTTTGTTCAAGATGAAATCCTATCCAGTAATAGTGAAGATAATATTGACAATAATAATATTGAAACAAGCATTAATGAAAAAGACTCCATTTCAGCACCATTGGAGTACAACCAATGGGTACTTTCTCCGCTCTTGTTTTTTTTTTTTTTTTTGCATATTCCTTTCCCTTTGTTACATGCCACATATTTGATGATTTTGTATTGCATGAATTGCAAATTTAAAAAAATATATTTATTTAGTTATGCATTACGTTTTGAGTAAACGAGTGAAATTTTGAAGAAAAAAGTACCTGACAACTTGGCTGAACTCTATGATAAAAACGTTTCGATAGAAAAATTTGTAAGTTTTAAACAAGGAGTTGGGGGGAGGGGGTTACTTGGTTTTGTATTAAAAAAATTTTCATACCAAACTAAACTTCTTATAGTTATGTGAATAATGACGAAAATTGCCCATTTTGCTGTAACCTG
The DNA here is from genome assembly GCF_000648675.2 of Cimex lectularius. NCBI lineage: Eukaryota > Metazoa > Arthropoda > Insecta > Hemiptera > Cimicidae > Cimex > Cimex lectularius. Next base: position 718,370 of record NW_019392809.1, read on the forward strand.
TATGTCATATTTTAAAGTTTGGTAAATAACAGTAATCGCATAATCTGTGTAAATGAAGATTAATACATTGTATATAAAATGTTATTATTATTCCCGTGAGTTTAGAGGTTTTCTGGGGAGAATCGCGAAATTGGGTATTGTGATATTGCTTTTCTCAGCCTTTAAATTAAAAGCCTCGCCAATTGTTATATCAATCTCGCTTGTTTTCGTGTGTCAGCGGGGTTATTGTTATTAGTATGAAGTTCCCTCCTTTGTCTGCAGGCTACGCTAACAGGTTATACTTTGTTAATCTCCTGCTTCCACTTTATTAACATTTTATTGGGTTCCTCAAAATACTATGTTTTCAGAATGTTACAACCACAGAGGCAGTTGGCCAGTTGTAGCAGCTAGATTTTGATAAGGATAACTTACTTAGATAATCAATGCACAGGAATGGACAAACGTATTTCAAATCAGATTTATCTCAGAACAGTCAACATATGAACAAAGTCATGTTAAGCCTAGAAATGCAGTACAGTCGAAATAATAGTATCTTACTCAGTGTGGTTTTATCGTTGACATTTTAAGATTGATGTTGGCCGACGCTTCTTGTGACGACACCGGCGAAGGCGCCTGAACAATGCTTGAAGGGAATTTTCTAATTTAACCCTTCCGAGGGGTTGTTCGGAGAAGGGATAATTCTTACATAATTCAAGTATGCGCGGTCGGAATAATACATGTTGGGGCGACGTTTTATTGCCGCATTCTCGAATCCTGCATCAGACCGCTAATCTCTACTCAGACGATGCCGAATAGCGATTTTCCGCCCTTGGTCCCATAAATTTACAAATTAATCTCCCTACTTTATCTACCCTTCTGGGTGGTATCGCTTTAGATAATTACTCAGCGACCTAAGAATTTTCTGTTTACCGAGACAACGCCTCGAGGAAACCAAACGTGAAGCTAAATAAAACGTTTGTTTATTTGTTCAAATTAAAATTTGAAGCTGTATTACGACAACGTAGTCAGATTCTATAGTAAAAATGTGTCTTGAATTTACAAGTTATACAAAAATATCAACATGGTTTATCAAATCCGTATGGAGATAATTTGTTACGTTTATTATTTAAAAAAATGACTTCAATAAAAGGGTTCTATTTTTTTTTTTTTTTTTTTTTCAGTGGATCTTATGTATAAAAGCATCAGAAAGAGTCAATCGATTTGATTGCAATATCTTCCCAATATCTACCATGTCGGCAAGGTTTGATAAAACGGTATAAAAACATCCGCTGGTCATTTTATTCTCTCTGTCGCAAGCAAAACTATGTGCTTTTAAATTTTCCGTAATCCGTGAATTTTTATCACCGAGTTTTATATGAGCAGTAAGTTAGAGCTAGATAATTAAACTTTCGACGTCGTCTCTGCTGCTTACGATTCGGCAAAAACGTTCTGAACGAGGACTCGCAGGTATTTTGCCACCGAGGAGGACGTGTATAAAAACAAAAGGCAAGGCGGGTCTGCTCGCATAAATATCAACTATAATTCTGTACAGGAGTGGCGGTTCGGAATTGCTGTATTGTGTTCGGATGGGGCGGGGGTGTTTGCGCCCTTGTTTCTTACAGCGGAGCTGGGCACCCTCCTGATATATACTGGACCATTGTTAGTCGCTTTCCGCACTACAACGGCTCATGGCTGAATTCTCGGTCGGATGAAAGGTTTATTCTACTGTTTTATCTTACTATCCAGAAAGTTTTTGCAAATTCAATAAGTTACTTTTTTTAACAACTTTTAATCAGGGTCCTTTGCTTTTGAAACCGTAGTTGAGCTTCCTAACCGGTCGGACTATCGCCTTATTCTACTTGTATACTTTTAAAGAAAGACACACTTCGTTATTATTATTAACACTCTTTCTTCTTTTGTGGATAGCGTAAACTCAATATTTGCAGAGATCTCGTTATTTATTCTTGCGGCTTTCATCCGTGTGGATGCGTCTGTAATAATTTATCCAAACAGACAGGACAATTTTCCACCGTACGCTTTTATATTTTTCAAGGTTTTCAGTTTTCCATAAAATCTCACGAGACTCGGTTTAACGAACCTTACGGTTATTTACGGTTTAATTAGATAATTCGTAAAATTAGGTTCACATTGTTTTAGACTAGTTGATAATCGTTTAACTTAGGGGTGGCAGAATCGTTGTGGCGTCTGGTTACCTTAGTTGGTTCAAATCCACATATTGCCCTCTGATTTTCACATAAATATTATTGAAATGCAAAGTGTCTGTCCCCAACGGCCACGACCCCCGACTTAGCTAGTTGGATGTTCAGCCTTCTGTTTGATTGGAAAGAATTAAGGAATTGCATTACTTTTTTCGTTAACCTTTGGCCAGGACTTGTAAATAAAAAACTCACATCTATCTCAAAGCAAAAAATGCTTGTTGCCGGCGTAAAGCCCTAAGAAGAGATTTTGTCTAATACCACACAATATTAATTTTGAGTTGAACTTTAGTTAAATTTCCGTTACTGAATTCGGTCGTAAATGAATGCCATCCGAATGACCATAACTCACGGCCTAGACGAGAGCAGTTTCGACCAGGGAATAATGCATCATCACTTCAGCATTTAACGTATAACGGCCACTCCGTCATCACTGACGGAGTGATATACTACTTGAATCGAACCGTTCTCCTTATTCCCTTGATCGGTGACCGACGATGATCCAGACACACCCACGACAATCGATACAAGCATTTGTCGCCAAACTTTGAACAATGCATTTGTATTTTATTGTACTGAACAACCCCCCCCCCAAAAAAAAAAAAAAAAAAAAAAAATTAGTGTAGATAAAACTGTTATTGAAACTAAAATTGAAGGAGGCTTTGAACGACGTTTTTCGGTTCAAGGACGCGGACTCCGAAACCTTTGGGAGTAATTTTCGACAAGCCGGCCATATTCGGAAATAGGTCACAAGGGTGTTGTTGACTCGACCGGGTTTAGTATGAACGCACAATTTTTAAAAATTGTACCGGCCTGTACAAAGCGTCATGGAGCAAATCAATTCGGCCTCTCGCGTCCTGCCGATCGACGTTATAAATTCAAACGTAACTCACATTTGAAACCGGATACGTTTTCCCGTTTTAACGAGACTCTCGAAGCTGATTTATAGTAAAGAGGGTGGTGCTAAGGCAAACAGTTCATTCCCCTCACCGTTTCGCCACCCCAGTGGGCCTCCAAATCCACCCCTTCTTTACCGAAACGTACCACTTGAGTCAATTATCTTGATGACGATCTGGTAAGGCGTCAAACCGTGTTTTCTTAATGGATTGAGATCCTCAGGAGAAGAGATCTCATTCAATTTAGAAAGGCCAGCCACTTGAAAGCCCCTCCCTTCTATTATCTCAGGAATTCTACTTTAAACAATTACCGAGTGAATATTTTAAATTACATTTAAATCTGCAGCATCGGTTTCAAAAACACAAGAGTATAACTAGTTTTCGATGTGGTAAATGTTTTGCCTGCGCGTGGGGCAGTATTTTTGAAGCATTAACAACCAAGACGATTACACACCACAAAAGATATTTGTTTAGTAATGTAGTTTGTTTTTAAAGTTTGCAAGTTTTTTATGTAATATGCAATAAAAATCGATAGTTACTTTTTTATATACAAACTAGGACACTCTTTTTAAATTCAAATGATATAACTTAAGTACTCACTTGGTTCCCATTTTTTCTTCAATTTCGACTTCCTAAGGCAAAACTTTTTTTTTTAATTATTATCATTTTTATCGATGAGTTGACTTTTCATTATGACAATGATAACGATGCGTTGCTTAGTGGAGGTGGTGTGTGTGTGCGTGCGTGCGTGCGTGCGTGCGTGCGTGCGTGCGTGTGTGTGTGTGTGTGTGTGTGTGTGTGTGTGTGGTACGATGCGATATCGGAGTGGTGGAGCTGGCCCAGGACCGGCCTATTTTATCTACTGCAGAAACAAACTCGCCTTTATTAATATTTTTAAACTGTGTTTTATCAAATAACGGTCGGATATTTATTATTTTTCAATTATCTAGTGTTTTTTTAATGTTTACGAGGGTTCGCAACAGCAGAGGTCATATCAACCCTCGGGGTGTCGGTGTTTTTGAAAAAACGCCCGTTTGTAAATTTGTCGGATTTGAATGCAACACCACCGTTGCGCCACGGTTATTATCGAATCTTATTTTTATCGAAAATTTAATCAGTTTTTTGTCTTTTTATCATAAACTGGTTTTATTCTGCTGCGGTCTTTAGGCAAAACATACGTATTTCAACGACCCCTGTGCCGTGGTAATTGCGGGCCATTCACTGTCCCTAACACACCACTTTACGAAATGACAGCGCTTTTGTCGACAGCTTAATCGAGCTCGTCCCCTTCCGAAAAAGCGCCACTTTGAAATTATATTAAAGAGCTATTCTAACACGTGTAGGGGTTAACCATAAAATTAAGGTTTTTTCAAGGCAATTCATAATATTCATTGTTTTTGTGGTGAAATGAAAATCTTTACACAAAACTGTCCATAAATAAATGTTCTCAGTACATTTCAACGCAAATCTTTAATGGGGCAAAACAGTAAAAACGAAAAGGAGAGAACAATCAAAAAGAACCCAACGTAATAATCAAACAGTGAACACTTACAAAAAGGATATGGGGTATGTAGTCTTAAGAATTATGTATGTATAAGTGTTAGCTTTATATTCCTCCCTTTTTCACATTATATTTTTATTTCTCCTTTATTTTTCCCTGAGTGAATGGAATGGATAGTCTGGAACTGATTACCACCACGTTCCCTTCCCCCGTGACGAATGGTCGATAAATACCCGTCACAGCCTTTTATTTCAAACGACGAGAGGGCCGATGGCATTCTTGCAAGCGATACAACAAAATATTATTTAGTCCGAAGGAGGGGAATTAGTTTTCATTGGAATTTAATTAGAGCGGCCCACGGGCAGGACTGGGCAATGTGTAACAGAAAAAAATCCAAAATCAGCTGAACAAAGCATCGTTAGCTTGTCCTGTGGCAAACGGTGGAGGAAGTGGCGGCACATGCAGGCAAAAGGAACTGATGCCGATGCCACATCATCATCAAACGCATTCAGGTATTTTCTCCAAGGAAAAAGAAACCAACAAGCAACCAAGTAGTGACGTGACCACAAAATATTCGATATCAGTACTCGATAATGGTTCCGAAAGAAATATTCGATACTACTCAAGTATCGACAGAAATTATTCGATACTAACGAGTACTTACTAATTAGTACTTTGTCGTTTATTCATAAATGATCAACTTATTATCTCATGTGTTAAATTAAACAAAAATTTGTAGTTTTATTCTTATTTTTAAGTATTTTTCATACAGTGGGTACGTAAGTAAGAACAAGGAAAAGCTGCCAGCACTTTTCAATATAACTGATATTACAATTTTATCGTTATCGAGTTTTGAGAATATTGATCAACCGGTGTTTGGTTTCAAATGTTTGAAAAGATAAGACTTATTCCCACTTTATTCCCCAGAGGTTACAAGATGCCGACGATTCAGTTTTCTTAGTAAAATAACCTCATGCCTTATTTGTGGTAGGAGGTATGATTAGGTATCTACCTACGACAAGGAAGGCGAATCACCTGTTAGGTCCTTGAAGACAAAAACATTTTATAAGAAATTACTGAAATTGAAAGTGCGACGCGGAAAAGAATTGTGAGTTATGAGAATTATAAAGTAGAGTTACCAACCACCAATTCGAAATCTCGATTAAGTTTGTTGACACATGCCGCTGATAGGCGCTCCTAACAGTAACTAGTCAATTCCCAGTTTGATGAAAGGTAAGTTTCGAACTGTAAATATCAATTGAATAATATCTGAATACTCGACAAAAAATCTATTTGAGTATATTTTTCGATACTACAAAAAATATTCGACAGAGTACTTGTATCGAAAGAAAATATTCGATACTTTACTCATATCGATTAGCATCGCACGTCACTATCTCTAAGTATGGTCCGTCGGGTCTTCAGTTAAATAAGAATTTTTAAATGTGCACGATTCTGTTATCGAATCGTGTTTTAATTAAATCAGCTTCCAGGAAGAAATGAAAAATATTTCTTTTTAATGTTTTAAAAATCATATTAAAATGAGAAGTTGTGCAAACGATGTCTAATATCTAAAGGTTAAAAGACAGTTAGGTGAGGGAACGGGATGAAAGGCACTATCTCGTTTCTAATCGTTTAGCTAAAACGCTTTTTTTATATTCGATTAAGGGCTGTGCTGGGGGAGTGTAAAAAGAAACGACTTTATGTGCAGTTTAGACAAAGAAATCAAGACGGCTTTTCCTGCTCAGCGGAACGTTAAACATTTTAGCTACTTCGATGACGACATAGTACCTCAAAACGATTACAACCATTTTTAGCACGGTTTGCCGCTTTAAACAGCCGTCGAATAATTAATTGAATTGCGAGAGGCCGTGATCAAATGATACAAGGGAATCCTTTGTGTTTTAATATCGCCGCTTCAGTCACGAGTTAAGAAGTCTTTGCTTGGTTCTCCTTTGAAACGCTAGTCGAAGATAATTGACTTTCTCATGGACAATTTATAAGGTTTCTAAATGAATTCTCCGCTAGCTCTCCCTAAAATGAACTGATGGTTCAACTTTATAAATTGTTCCCTAATTCGATTTAACTTCAATTACTTCCTAAATATATCACTTTTCGGTATTATGGCTAAAACTTCAGAAAGATTTTTTTCTCAACTGGAGGTTAATAAACTGGATTCTAAATACGAATATTTTAATGTTAATGGGAAAAATATTGTTAGTCGCGTTAAACTAATGTCCGCGGCACAATTTCGACATGATAAAACGAGAGTGCAAGCTTTAAAGTTAAAGGCTAAAGTCTCTCCTGTCGATTTTCCTTTTTTTGTCTAATATAAGTTCAAACTGAATTCTCCATGAGTATGTGAAATGATAAATTGATAAATAACACTAAAGATGTATATGCGATATCACGCCAGTACAACTGACAAATAACCCCCTGGAATTGCCCGATTTGTCTACTGCGTTGCGGCGTGTGGGATGTCTTTAAACATTGCTAGTTCATTCCTTTATAATAACAATATATATTTTACGGAATAAATCCGATTTACAAATATGTTTAAATGTAACAAAATATAAAATATAACGATATATAAATTAAGGTTCAAGGAGTGAAACCGGAAGGCAGTAGCTCTCACGCAGAGCCCTCTGGGGAGGTTTGCAAATAGCCGGTGCTCCGAAAAGAGTAGTCAATAGTCATCAATCGGTGGTTGACACGAGTATGGGATAGTTGAGAGACACTGGTCAGTTGGTCACGGAGATGAGTCGGATAGTCTTTTTAAATGTTAGGTGTAACGACCACTTTTTACTCAGGAATACTCTATATCACGGAATATAATCCTGACGCAAATTCAGTTGTCACTGCCTGGTTGTTGCAATACTGGTGCAGTCCTTCGCAATGTTGTGATTGAGCCGGTCTTCGAGGAAATTTGGAGGTAGTCAAATATGCATAGTCTTTGGAAAACTTGTTTTGCCGATTTGTGGACATGTTTAAGATTATTTTGCCCTGATGATGACCTTAAAGTTAGGTCGAAGGCTTGGCAGTGACAACTGAATTTATGTTTTCAACAGGGCCATACCGTAATCGAGAGTATTCCTGGGGATAGACCTTTGCTAGATTTTTTTTATGGAATGGGCGGCTTCGGAGGGCGAGTGTGGCTTCATCTTACATTCGTCCTTTGTTGATTTTAAGCAGTTAATAAACGTTATTTTGAATGTGAAGATCTGTATTACTTGTTTTATCCCCTCAATGACGACATCGGAAGAAAAGCTAACCCTGACAAAAGACCGACTCTCCGAGATATCCGAGTTATGGTACCGTCTTCCAGAATCCACAGCATCTGAGTCAGCAAACTTCACTTCCATATAAATAGGGCTCAGGCGCTAGGGCCGACAGTCTTCCGTTAGTCTTCTATTAAGTCTTACTCTTAGTCTTATGCTAGACGCAGTGTTATGCTAGTTGTTGGCCGGTATACTTGTTGTATAAAATTGTTTTCGTTATTATAAATAAAGTTTTTTTTTGGACTTTTATTATAACGGATTACATAACTTCCGTCTCTCTCTTCTCTCTCTCTCTCTCTCTCTCTCTCTCTCTCTCTCTCTCTTTCTCTCTCTCCTCTCTCTCTCTGTCTCTCTCTCTCTCTTCTCTCTCTCTCTCTCTCTCTCTCTCTCTTACACACACACACACACACTCACTCACTCACTCACTCACTTCCCTCTCTCCTCTGCTATTGCCCTTTTCTCAAATTTATATCAGAAGAGAGATGAAGTGTGCTTCTACATCGTTTCTATTTGTCAACATACTTATCCCCGGTTCAGAAGTAGTACGTTGCGTTTCTCGCAACGGATTGCATCTTCAATCAACAAAATGCCCGGACATCAGGACGTATCAACGTCACAGAGTCCAGGGCAACAAATCGGAGCTCCACCTCGACTTTCTACACCCGCGGCGAAAAGGGCATCCCCTTTTCATTTCACTCCTGGTATATATCCGTTATAATATATCCGTTTTCTCTTTTGCCACATTACGTCCGATACGGACGAATTAATAAATCCAGTCTACGTAGAATTGCATGTCATTTATACTATTTATCGTTCAACATCTGCCTCTTATGCCGTTATATTCGAACGTCAATAAATGAGAACCTATTTCGTAACACTTTTCATAAATAATTATACTTTTAATCTAAGGTCTTGATGGAGATTAAAAATTAAGCATCACGAGGGTTATAGGTCTAGATAGGGAGTTGGTGTCCGAGAAGATCGAAGTCGCGATAGCGCAATTGGTTAGAGCAACGGCGTATTGAAGGTGGGTTCGCTCATGACGCTAGCTTATTAAAAATATAATTAATTAAAATAATTAACAGGTCAATTATGACTACTAAATAAATATGTGTAATAAGTTTTCATAACGCTAATTATAAATTAATTTACTGATAAGGCGATTGACTGACGTTTTAGATTCTTTCCTTGTATTTCTGTGTTCCGTGATATTTAGCTTTATGTCTACTTGCACAAATTACCAGTGGCACAGGAGACAAAGTGCGAATTCCTATTAAAAGTGTATTTTTTCGCTTTATATTTTGGATTTTACTAAATTCTTATATAAATAATTGACGTCTTTTTTAATGAAACTTGTAATTACCCTCTGGCGTTTGGGAGAGTTTTGTTTAGGTTAGATAGTAAATTTCATAAAGTATCATGCAAACGAAAATAAATATAAGTTCTCAGTTAACCGGAAGCAACGGGGATCGAGGTTTCCCCTCTTCATATGACAGGAACCCCCGGTTTCAGATGTGTTTTTATAACTGCAAACACCCTCGGACCCTCAAAACGGCATTAGCAATGAATCACTTCCTATTTTTCTCTCCCTGGCCTGGTCGCCCCTCCGGAACTGACGAGAAGTGACGACAACGCGTCCGCTTCCCTTGGACGTCCATGACAATTCCGACTCCCTCTTCTTTTCGCCATCCAGTTAAGTCTGAAAATCTTTCAAAATGTAAATATTTACTCGAGAAAGCGAGCGCCTGCGTCGGTCCAAAAGAGATCTGGAAATCACGATTTTGCAATGTCGTTTCTAGCGACGTTTTAAAGCCACAAATGAGCGAAAAAATTGTATTTACGTTCTTGTGGCAACGTCCATGGTCAAAAGTTGCTTTTCTGTATTTTTTGTAATCGGACCGTATCCGTTTATTCCGGTCCTATTATAACCACAGATGTTTGTGTTTTGTTTTGTCTATCGTGTTTTCGATAACACGCAGCAAAGATGGTGAATTGTTAAAATCTGACAGACGGGAACGGCGGAAAAAGACCCAACTGCGGATTCAGACCAATCCGAGCGTCAATTGAAAAACGCAATTTAAAAATATTAAAAAAGACGAGTTTTTTTCCTACAGTAGATAAGAGAGGCCGATCCTGGGCCTGCCACCGCCTCACTTCAACAAACACAGGCATCAGCCTACGCCACGCTGCATCACCACCTCACTCACCCTCCATCCATCTCCACATATCCACCAGGGTTGACATGACTTCTGCTGTTACGAACTTTCGTAAAAAGAAAAAAACTGAGCGTAATTAGCAACTCTGCCAGAATGCTTTTACGACGGAAACAAATAATTGACTTATACGCTTCAAGCAGAAAAATAACTCAAGTTTCAAACATTTAGAAATATTATAAATAATTGTGTAAAATAGCGTGCATTACACTGTCCTAACACGAAATACACTTATTTTTTATTATATAGTAAGCACCTTTAAAATTAAAGTACTTTCCTTACATTTTACTTTAATCTCAATAATTACTCTTTTCATTGTCATTTCCTTAGAAAAAAAACATGGATACAACGGAAAAAATATTGAGCAAAAAATGCTTTCTTCATTATACAAATTTAATGAGAGGTGATGTTCAAAGCTTATTTTTACCGGCTTTTGTCGAAGAGTTTATAAATACTTTTTTTGGCAAAGCAAACGAGATTTTTGTACATTTTCCCCCCTCTGGGTTTTTTCTTTTTTGCCATTAGTCTCTTAATGATTTAGTAGTTTGACGATGCCCCTTGCCGCCTCGACATTCAAACTTGAAGATGTATGTCCTGTAATTAGACTCTTGTCTCTAAAGGCCGGTTTTAATTATTTTGTGCTGAAAAAGTATAACGAATAAACAACACGATTATATTTCATGTTGGGCTTTATTATTGAAATGACAAACAACCGCCTTTTGACAATAAAAAATTAGTCAGTCGCTAATATTTCAACCGCTAATCATATTGTTCAAACTGGTCATAATTAATTCACCGTTAACGTTTTTGTCTTATAAATCTGATAATGAAAAGTTAAATATTTCGATGAAGTTTGTCTTGGAATGATTATTTTATATCTCCTAAAATATTTAGAAAATAATTTTTATAAAAAAAAAACAACTTTTAAAATACATTTTATCGTTTTGTCCACTTTAAGGTGATAAATCACCATATTCAATATTATTCGGACCTAACCTTTCAATACTCAGTTTTAATGTTCTTTTATTTAAAATGGTATGTATCTTTTAAAATATCAACAATGTCATTAATCAATTAATTAATCTTTATATAAGGCATTGGTTGAGATAAAAAAGTCAGTGAGACGAGTGGTATTCGAACCCACGACCCTCGGCTAAATACGCCGCTGCCCTACCACTTGAACTATCGTGGCTTGAAAGTTCGATCCACTCCGGACACTAACTTTCCATCTCAACCCCACCTTTCGAATTGCCCCTCCTTTTTCCATTTTTCAAGGAGGGAAAATTCGAAAGGTGGGGTTGAGATGGAAAGTTAGTGTCCGGAGTGGATCGAACTTTCAAGCCACGATAGTTCAAGTGGTAGGGCAGCGGCGTATTTAGCCGAGGGTCGTGGGTTCGAATACCGCTCGTCTCACTGACTTTTTTATCTCAACCAATGCATTATATAAAGATTAATTAATTGAAAAACATTATTCGGTCAATCGGACCACCAACTCTATTGAATGTCATTAATGTGTGGTGATTAGTTAGTCGATGATTATTCGGAAATCGTGAGATGCGGTCAGGTAAGACGTAGGTTTCAGAAAAATATTTTCTTTGTCGTGCCAACGTTTCGATCTTTATTGAGATCATCTTCAGGGCCTGGGATTTACAAACTTTGTTTACATTTAACAAATACATGTAGCATGTGGAAAAAAGTGAATTTATACACTACAAAAAAATATTTTTTATATATCCAATCTATATTTCTACTCACTCAAAGTGTTTGTTTTCTGCGTGAATATAAAAAATGTTTTTTTGTAGTGTATAAATTCACTTTTTTCCACATGCTACATGTATTTGTTAAATGTAAACAAAGTTTGTAAATCCCAGGCCCTGAAGGTGATCTCAATAAAGATCGAAACGTTGGCACGATAAAAAAAATGTTTTTCTGAAACCTACGTCACGATTTCCGAATAATGTTAATAATATTTTATTTGTTGATAAGTATTGTTCGATCCGGGGGTTTCTTAAATAATTTAGGCTCGAATTTTATTTCGATTAAATTTAATTATTATCGCTTTCGAGAGCTGTTTTTTCTTGTCCTCCGTGTTCAACGTTCCTTTGATGTGTCGTGTCCGCGTGTTCTGGCTCTCAGTGAACCTCTTAGGACGGATAAGTGCCCCTGACCAAGCTCAGAGTTGTACGTGCCTTGAAAAGAAGAATTGCCAAAGAGGCAGGGAATTGGGTTTCACAATTTACAACACAATGGCATTCAAGGAGGAATATAAAAGCTTTACAAAAAAAGTTCCTATCAGTCAATCTACCAGTTATAAAAATAAAAGTCCTTTTTCTCTGTTTACGAAATGTTATCTTTACATGCTTCAAATACCTGTTAAGTTGTGATAATTTTTTATTAAGAAATTAACTTTTTTTTCTCACTCACTTTGAACTTTGATAATTAAAATTTCATTGGAGATTGTGCTTAAAATAATGGCTTTGAGGCTTGTTTAATTTAGGCGCTATTTCGTTTCTTTATAGTTTGAGACGGACTCTCCAAGCACGCAGGCATACAAAGCTTGAAAGTTTCCTTTCTCCTCGGATTTGATTAAATCCCAATAGGCCGGAGCGAAAAAGAGAAATTAGCCTTGCCAATCGCGGCACGTCAAAGAAAAGGGAAACATCTACGAGATTCCCGGTGAGTAAAAAGGCGGATAAAATGCTTCTAATTTAAAGAGAAAATGTTTCGCTTCCGGGATTGTAATGGTTAACACACTCGTTATTTTGGTGATATGTATCGTAAGAGCGTACATAGACACTAGAAAAAAGGTGGCCCCAAGTTTCAAGAAGGTGCCCTGATGTGGTACACAGATCAAAGATGGAACATGGAGTAGTCGTAGGGATAAATGGGACAAACTTCACCCTAGCGAAGCCCCTTCTCAAAAACTACAGGTGGGAGGCAAGCTGGGAGATTTATAAATATCTCAAAACGGAAGACGAAGAAACGCCCCTTTCTCAGAGCCCGAATTTTTATGCAGTAAAAATTGCCAAAATGTGCCATAAAATATGCAGTTGAAAGCCCTGAAATATGCAATAATATGCGGTATTAAAACGTTTAAAAATGCAATGATATGCAATAAACCAGTTTTTTTTAAACTATCATAGTAACTTTAAACAGAAATAGAGATATAATAACGAAATAGATATTAAAGCTCTTTAAAACTAAAAATAATTTAAATTCACAAGCATTTCGAGGTGTGTTTAAAAAAAAAAAATTGTAAGTATGCCGTGTCGAATGCAGGGCCGCTGGATTCGAACCCGGGACCTTAAGTGATGAGCGCTGTGTCAACCCTTAAACGGTTGCGGCCACCGATGCCTCATAGAATTTACTTACATTTAACAAAAATATTTTCTCACTTACATTATTAAATTACATATTTTGAGTACATATGAGTATATGAGTATAATTAATGTTGATAAACAAGTACTTCTCTAAATTGTTTTCCGTGAAATTGTGCCTATGGTCGCTTAAAATTTGTATTGTATAAATGAAATAAGACCTAAGAAGGGGGTTATTCTTTTGTCAGTATTTCTAGGCTCTTCCCGTCATTCCGGCCGGTTTCAGTTTTCTTTAAATTAAACTGACTTTTCGTCAACTTGTTATTTTTTCACAGATTTTTTTTTATGTTTCCCCCTAAAACCAATATATTTAAATATTTAAATGTTATTTTACGAAAAAAATCGCTCATATATGCAATTTTATGCGATATTCATCAAATATGTAAAAATATGCTCTATAAAATTTAATCTTCAACTTCCTAGATACATGATTCGGATATATAATTTATTTCCTCGGTCGTATGTGGTGGCAAACAAAATATGCAACTACATAAAAATCCGGTCGTGTAGGCCTCTATACCGACCACTGCCCTCTTAATCATCATCTTAAAAATATGGGTAATGCTCAGATGGCTAATCGGGCAGGCTGTATCAGGAGGAACCAGAGACATCGCACATATCCTTTGTGAATGTAAAGCGTCAGCTTGTTTACAGTACAGCCACTTAAGTAAGACATTCCTCAGTGTCACCAAAGGAGATCCACAAAGAGGCACTAAGGAAAGTGCTAAGCTTTTGTAAGGAATAATCATTAACTAACTGGTCACTAAACACCCCACAAAATAATTATAAGGATGCACACTTTCTAACGTATGGCTGTAAACTATAGGGGTTCCAAATAGGCCTGTGGAGGAAAGAACTGCCTTTTGCATCTTCCCCCCCTCCAAAAAAAAGGAAACCTGACAGAATTTTGTGAATGTGTGGGATATATATATGTCTTTTAATGAAGATACGACATTAGTTTTCATATGTATATTAAAAATGTAATTGATTTTTAATTGATTCGTCGTTAACTCTCTCGACTCTGCCCTTCATCCTCTTCTTCCATCTCATTTAGTAAATTGCTTCGTTTTGCCCGCTTTCATTATTATCGTGTCCACTCATGTATCTATAGAATTTTTTTTAAAATCATATTACATCTTTACTAACTTTGCACCTAGAGGCAGGTTTAGATTGCGGCGTACTACCGCAAGTTTCGGGCTTATTCGTCAAAGCCACGGACGTGAAACTAGTTTCTAGGATTATCTACACATTAAATCTCTTTACCCTTCGTAATGTTCAAACTTTCGCTTTAACTACAGTCAATCCAATCTGCCGCTTGAAGTTTCAGCAAGCAAGTGAAGTAATAGAGTGCGAAATGAAGTCATTATTTTGAAGTTCTTATGAAGAATAACAAGAAAGAATAACAAACCTACAAAGATACGCAGGAAGTCCTTAAAAAACGTGTAAAATGCACAGCGTAACAGGTCCCGATTGTGGTTAAAAGCCTAAACTTCCATACGTCGATCGATTCCAATTCAATTATAATCCAAAATTCAAGATAAGGAATCGTACTGTTTAAACTTTTAAAATATTTTTATTGATTTATACCAGAGTTAAAGTAGAACGATTAAGTCGCCGCAATTATTCTTTTAAAGTCCGTCTTCACTGCCCTCCCAGCCGCCCATTTGTCTTCCTTCTCCCCGAGGTAATAATTTCTCGAAACTCACCGTAATTGCACGCCTAAGTAAAAAATATGGGTTGCAACGAGGCAACTTTTAACAGGGCTCTTTAAGAAAGTTTAAAGGGAGTTTTCCTGTCTGTTCCAGGTTCTGCTCTGATGCAAATAGTCGAGGTGTACAAGGAGATACAAGCCCAGCAGATGAATATCGTAAGTTTTTTTTTTGTCATATACATTTCTTTATGTACCACGTACCGGTGTAAGCAGTTGTCTAATTTTATTTTTACTCTTTAAGCTCAAAGCGTTCTATGTGGATCTTCTTGTACCTCTCGAGACGAATTTGGAGAAAGACACAAAAGTCGTCCAGGTATTTTATAAGTTTCATTTAATGCATGAAAGATCTCATTAACGAACTTCAATTATGAAAAATACTCCTTTTAAACTTTTCCTTTTTGCAACTCGTTTCGATTTGCCGTGGGGACACGCCTAAAAGATCTGAAACGGCTGGAAAAGTTATTACATTATAAAATATATAAGTGAGTTTTTCTTTTTATTGATAGAATACTTAAATTTCTCTAAAGATTGGGCTATGAGTAGAAGTAAATAGTAAAAAAAGTTTAAAATTTGTTTAGACTATTTAAGTCGTCAAGTACTCAACTCATTCCTCAAGATCGAAATTTATGAATTTGGTTTGTCGGTATGTGTTATGCTTTTGCGGTACTATATCGCCGGGTAGCGTTTCCCGTCTGAGGACAAGGTTGGTTCAATGCTCTGCTAGTTTATGCAGATGTATCCGAGTCCGCCAATTTCGGTTTTCGATCATTGTTCAGAAGCTGCCGGCTGAAATCGACCAGCGGGACAATGGACCCACCGGCCTGAGGTAAGGTAAAGGTCCCGGGTTCCTACAAAAATTGTTCCCAAAAAGGTAAAGGTCCCGCATTCGAACCCGACATACTTACAAATGGGCTTTTTTCAAAAACCCCGACACCCCGAGGGTTGATTTGACCAATGCTTTTGCGAACCCTCCTTTTAAAAAAAAGTACAACATACGTATAATATAAAATCAGAAATCTTAATCTTCACGAAAATCAGTACCATGTTTAATTATTACATTAATTTGAATTAAACAGAAAGGTGTTATTCTTAACATTAGTTAAAGTTATCGAACAAAATCAGTTTGTATTGGTCAACCTCCTTTGTGTATAGGTACCTGTTTTCAGTTTTCAATTGCCTATATTTATTAAATTTATAAATTCCTTTAAATGTGCCAATTGTACATACATATTTAAATTAAGTAAACGCCAGATTATGTCCGAAATCATTATTTCCAATTTCAAATATCACCGACGATCCATGACCAAGCCGTACTTCGTCGACGATGGCGTGAATAAAAATATATCCGGGTGCATATAAACGCGAAGAGAGACGTATATAAATCAAAAAGTGGTTATCGCCGTTTTCAAAGTTACCCGGGCCACCAACGCCCCCGACAAAAATTAAGTCCGGCCATTCGTCAAACTTCGAACATCTTTCTGGAGACATAATTTAAAAGTCTCTCCCCTCTCAGAGGTTGACAAAATGGCAATTTACGGAGATCGGAGACGTACTTCTAATTCTCTGAAATCCATCCCCCTTTTTTTCCCTCTTAATGAATTGCATTTTGAAATGGCCTGGTGAGGGTGTTTATCGACATCGATTCGGGGTGAGAATTACGGCCGATCGGCAATTAAATTACGAAAAACTGTTTACGTTGTACTTGCAATAAAAACGAAATATTTATTTCGCAGCACAGCTATGGGAAATTTGCCTTTAGTCGAAACGGAATTAACGTTTGAGAGAAAATCAGTTGCAAATCAATGAGCAGAGGGAAAAATATTCGTTGGTATTCTTCTTGTAAATTTGTCGAGTTTCCACCAAAAAATGTAATATAACGACTCCGTTATAAAGTTGAAATTATAGGAAGGCTTAGGGTAGAAGGATGTCGGCTAAGACAACATTGGGGCTTGTCAAACATTTTGATGGGACCTAATTAGAGGTGCTCTCTTAAAATAAAAAGTCTGAGGAGGTCGAGGACGTCGAATCTCCTTGAATCTCATCCCGCGGCACGGAAACACCGGAAAAAGTATAAACGCCACCTTTCCAGACGAATGATTTCTCCGGAAAACGGATTTCCTCATTAGGCGGGCGCCTTGGGAAATTGAAAATTAGGGCTCGTCGGTGGAGGAAATGGCTGGAAAAGAGTTCCCTTTGCATAAGTCGGCTTAACGCCCTTTCCTCGACTCATCCGAGATCGAAATGCTTACTTGTTTAAACTTCGTTGCCACTCATTGACTTGACGGGGAAATCAATAAACGATGGGATTGCGACGGGTTTTTTGCCTTTCAGCATTCCTTCAATAATTTATTGAGTACTACTATCTTTCTGACAATAACACACCATAAAATAATTGATCAACCGACATTTTTGGTTTTATTAAGTTTGGTCGATTCCGATCATCGTGGCATTTCACCATCTTCCTTGGTCGATTCGTCCTCAATTAGAATTTTTCGGCTATTTGCACTGAATTTTGATAATTAGGAGATAGTTTTGGAAATCTAGTTTCTTAAGAGCAATATCACATTTCCTTCCAAAACGATTAAAAAATCATTCTGTAAATCTCCCGTAAAAGTCATCGAATTTAATAAGGGTTTCGTGTGTCGCCTTGTTTTCTCCAATGGTGGATGGTCATTTTAAAATTAAACCTCACTAGTATTTGAAAAATCAGTTTTTGAACTTCCTCCATTTGAATGACTGCAATGTTCTTTTTATTTTTTTATTTTTTATTTTTTACGAAGATTCGCAACAGTAATATCAACCCTCGGGGTGCAGGTGAAAAATAATTCCCATTTGTAAGTATGTCTGGTTAAAATGCAGGGCCGCTGGATTCGAACCCTGGACCTTTACCTTAAACTGATGAACGCCTAAACGTTTCGGCGGACGCCCCCCAGCAATGTTGTTATCATTGCTTTGTGTCCAATGTGCATTTACTGTACACCTTTTTTTGTTTTTGAGAAGTAATTTCTGTCTTCGATCTGAGTTCTCAGCTTTCTTGCGAGATCGTGATGACTGATGATGAACCTACAGTTCCACACACAGAACCACATCGAAGTTGGCAAAATCGCTAAACGCGCCAGGCAAAACCATCACCCCATAGACCTCTGGTCGATTTTTTGTTCTTTTCTCGGGAAAAGATAACTGTTGTTATCATCGGCACACATGCGGTATTATGAACTCATACTCGGTTTAAGAAAAATTGTGTATAATATAAGTGTAATTTTTACTTATTAATTTGGCTGTTTACCACTCCTCGCCTTGTTTTTCTTGAATTGTAAACAAAGCCAGAGTGAAGAAACGTAAGGCAATAATGAATATCGATTTGATTTTTGTTCTTAATGTGCCCTTCGTAAGGATCGCTTTGTGTTGATGGATAGACAGTTTAGATTTCAGACTATCAGCATGAATAATGGGTTTTTTTATGAGCGTGAAACCGAGACGTGACTACCACCGACAGATAGAGACTAAGAGGGTCGACCTGGTCAAATAGCACGCATCTTGGAGAATTCATCGCCTGCTGACCGATTATCGAGTTACAACATTTAGCCTAAATGAAAATTATCTCTATGGGCTGTTCTGCCGCTTACCGTAAAACTATACCGTTTTGAAACTAAAAGATATTCTGTACGTACAGAGATACGAGTGTATCGTTTCCTGACCCGGAAAGGATTCGGTGCCTTTGAAAATTGTTGCAGCCGTTTTCCACTAGCCAACCCCTGCCCCTAAGAGGCTTCTTATCGGCAACGACATTCGATAACTGCTTTATTCCATTACATGTATCACCATAGCGACTCCAGAACGTTTGTCCCGACCCTCGCCACCGGCACCCCTTTTTCATCAAACGGGAAATCGACACTTACACGAAAATTATACCTTTTCCCCCCATTTTTCAGTCGGAACAGAAAAGGTTCCTCCAACAACACAAGCAGCGATCTGAGACCTACTCCAAAGCGGCCGCGACCATGAAAAAGCAGAGGAAGAAGCAGAAAAACAGCTCGAAGACAGGGATTGCCATGGATAAGGAACTCAAGGTACTATTGTGTGTCTACTTTGTATAGAATGTTTAAAAAATATTTTCAATATTTTTTAAAACGAAATAATAATTATTATACATTTTTTTTGTGTGAACATTTGTTTTATCAGCAATACTTATATTGTGCACATCGTACCCGTGTTGCACAAGGTTGACTGGCATTTGAAAGAAAATCTTTTCCTTACTGCCACTTTTCTCAAAGCCTAGTCTCACCAGTTTTTCAATGATAGAAGTATTGGAGAAAAATTTGTTGAAAGGAGAAAGTCCTTGCGACACAATTGTCTGCAAACATATCTTTATATATATAATATATATACAGGGTGAATTGCTACTCGTGCTACAAACTTCTCCAGTAGATTCTTCACCCTAAAATGAACAAAAAAGTTCATATTGTCCATGGTCCGATTCTCAACNTATATATATATATATATATATATATATATATCGTATATCTTTGGTTTCGTATATATTTAACTTATTTGTTGAAAATGTTGATAAGTCTCGGACCCTCACAAGGTTTAAAGGTTTGGTATCTTTGGTAGAAGTATTGACCAAGTTTTTTACAAAAAAAAATTTCAAGTAGAAAAGTTAAATATGTCCATCTGTAGGCATATTTAAGATTGTTTTGCACTGGTAATGACCTTAAAATAGGTCGACAGCCATTGAATTTGGTTTTTCTTTTTTTTTAATACACACTCAAATATAAAAAAACGGTCGCTCGTATTTTTGTTGTTTATTTCAAAGTATATATATTTTTATCGTCACATTAATTAAACATACTTATTTTAATGTAAATTAAATTACACGAAATCAGCAATTCATGAGTTTTAAAGTTAATTACTTAACTGTGATGGTTTGAAAGAAAATCAACAAAACACTCTAAAACCATTTAGTGATAGATTACTATTGAACGATTTTGCTAGTTTTGCTCTTAATTAACACGTATTACCTTTTCTCTCCTCTTGGAGGGCCTTATGACTCCTAGACATCGAGTAAATAAGCAATCGGATTCCGTATTGTCAAATATAATACTAGACTTCAACAAGAGCAGTAAAAAAATTATCAAATTCATATTTCATTTTAAAAAAAGTTTTAAAAAAATCATTCGACCAGCTCTAGAAAGGACGAAATTTAACTGATTTTCGTTATTTTTAATATAATGAGTGTAAAATGATTAGGAGCACTATAAAGTTATACAACAATTTATTAAAGTTGTCGTTACATTTTAAGTCAACTGTTAACTTTTATACTATTGTGGAAAATAACCAAATAAATACAAGTGTCCGAATTTTTGTTGCCTTAGTGTGTACATTAAGATAGTTAAAGATTGAATTATTGTGCTTATGAGTTAAGAAAAAAGTAGGGAAATCACAGGAATTAAAATAATACGCTATTTTTAAATTGAAAAATTAAAAACAATTTAATTATATACTTTAAAAAATATTACATCATGTACGTGTATATTATATACTTGCAAAATGACCACAGATTGATCTTAGATTGTTAATACGTAAATGTAATCATAGTAGGTATTGAATTTGCATAGTAGGTAATTTCATTAATAAGAAAAAATATTTAAAACAGCCGAATTTTAAATAAAATAAAACAAATATTCAACTTCAAATATCTGCCTAGATGTACACTCATACTAGACAAAAAAAATTACTACCACTTCTTGAGTTTTCTTATTTGACTGATTCTATAAAAAAATATAATAAATATATTAATAATGATGTAAATAATTGAGAATGATCATGCAAATAAATACAGTTGGCATTATTTAAAAATTCCAATTAATTATTCTTTTTATCTAATGTTTTAGGTTGAGATGAAAAACCTTAGATAAAAAGATAATTAATTGGAATAATTAATATGGACAATTATGACCACTAAGCAAATATGGATTAATTATTTGAAATGTTGTCGGTTAGCTTTCTAAAACAAGGAGACTCAACGAAGTCTCTCTATTTCTATATTTACAATAGGTAAAAGTTGTTCAATAATACACATTGTTTAATTTACATTACCATGCCAAAGAAATTACTAGGTCACAATTCACATAACAAGCATACATATTTTAATTTTCTTTCAGAGTATGCAAATTTTGGAAGAGGAACGATCGAAGTTGGATGCATTCTGTGAGCAAAGTTTGAAAAATGTGAGTACTAAAAGTTCCCGCCCCCAGTACAAGAAATTACCACTGTTTGTTGCTTTTTCGCTTTAAAGGCGATGACTCAAGAAAGGCGAAGGTATGGCTTTGTCCTTGAAAGACATTGTTCACTCGCCAAGCACTATCTGGCCTACCATTCAGCAGGAAACAGCCTGTTTCAGACCCACCTGGACAACTGGCAAGAGGTTGCCAAGTCAAGGGAGTATCTCCCAAATTCGGTCGAAGGAATGTTTGCAAACAAACTTAGCGTGAGTAAAGGCGCATTTCCGTTTTGCTTATCAATTCAATTATATCTGTACCTTGTTTCTTTTTATTTGAAAAACAGCAAATAAGTTTCTGGGCAGAGAACTCAGGTAATGGACTTGACATGGATGGGAAGTTGGAAGATGATAGGGTCTCATTGGCTTCACAGCTCAGGAAGACCAAATCTGTTGACGTCTCTTGCTTAGATGTAAGAGCTATGGGTGACTTGGCTAGCCCTGGGCAGCACAGGCCTCTAGCTAGGGCAAAGTCGGACTTCAATTTGACAGCCAGTACAAACTCTTTAACACATGGTATTTATAATTGTATATTTTGAAGACAATTTCTTTTTTCTTTCTTTTTTTATGTAGTACTTTGTTTACTGAGAAGATTTTTCTTTCTTATACAAGTTATATTATGTAGCACTTGTAAACTCTTTTCTATTGTTTTTTAAATGTGCTTCTTTAGAAATATCAAGCCCGGATAGACGTCCAAAATCAATGGCTGTTCCTGATACAAGTACATGGGACACTCCTCTGGCCAGAGCTTTATATGCTTACTTATCATCAGGAGAAAACCAGCTTAGTTTCTTAGAAGGAGATGTTATTGCCTTAATGGGTAAATTTATTTTGAACCAAAGTAGAAGATCGTATCTAAAATAGTAAATTTGTAACAGGTGAAAGAAACAAGGGTTGGCAATTTGGCGAAAATCTCAGAACACAGAGTAGTGGCTGGTTTCCACTAGCATACACAGAACCCTTCATCGATGATACAGCTACGTAAGTATAACATATAGATTTTACAAATTTCATGTTGCAAAGTTTTAATTGACCGATGTCTTCTCCAGGAGTGCATCATCACCCACACACAGGCGCGGAACAGCAGTGGATGATGCGACTACCCCGAGTGGTGGTGGACCGGGAGGCAGCGGAGGTGGGTTTGACACCCCTTGCCCCAGAGCTCCACCCACAATGCGCTTCGGAGATACTCTCGCCCTCAGAAATCATGCATCCCAGGTAGCAATAGTTCACCTTCCATTTTCCTGGCACTCATCGGGGACATTGCACCTCCCCTGGCATTATATCAATCGCAATTTTGTTGTTACAATTTGTTTATCGTTAAAGTTACAGGAAGGAAGTGCTGGTGGGATGGTTGGTATTAGAACAGGACCTCCGACTGGGCCTGCTCCGACGATCCCATCTAAAAATGGAGGTGGAGTTAAAGGTGTTGTTCAGAGAAATCCTCCAGGTCCTCCAAATGCATCACTCCATTCAAGCAACGACTCCGGTTTTAGCAACGATCCTCCCCCAGCACCTGAAGTCGACTACTCTGATGATGAACACAATAGGTAATTCTACATTAATAAATTCTTTTCATTCAGACTGAACAACTACTAAATCTTCAACAAATGTTCAATGCTGATGAGAGTGGTGAAGGGACCTAAGTAATACGTACATCAAGGAATGATTAATGAAGCTTCAGGTTCTTTGGGATATTCGAAATATTCAATAGTTTTTTTATTGAATTCGTTGTAATTTTAATGTATAGCCTAGTAAAATTTGTGATACAGGTTTTGTTCTTGCTGGTAACTCACCACTTTTCGTTGTGATCCACAGGTTTTAAAAAGATGCATGCTCTAACAATCAGAAGTTTTTAAGTACTAATGAGTTCAAATATGTAGATTTATAACCTGCTCCAAAATAAATCCACTCATGAT
The DNA here is from genome assembly GCF_000648675.2 of Cimex lectularius. Classification (NCBI taxonomy): domain Eukaryota; kingdom Metazoa; phylum Arthropoda; class Insecta; order Hemiptera; family Cimicidae; genus Cimex; species Cimex lectularius. The sequence goes on from NW_019392809.1 coordinate 741,740, forward strand.
GTCTTGACTAACATGAAATCCTCTAACATTTATGAAAAAATCCTCCTAAATGAAAAGGTGCAGGACTACCTTCTAATATTTCCCTCCAAACTTTTAACAACACACAATGGTATAAATAACGGTTGCACACAATTCAAAAATTTATTGGAAAGGTGGTGGAGATTTAATCTCACTATCTTACTGAAAAAGTAATATTATTCAGAGAAACGTTGGTGAGGAACAAGAGACGACCTAGGGATGCAGATACGTTGAGGAGCTGGGTGGATGATGACTGGAATGACAACAAATCAACAATGGTCCGACAACACTCTACCAACCGGGAAGAATCGAGAATTGAGCGAGTTCAGAAACAGCTCAAGGCCCTTGAACTCCCTTACGAAAAGAAAGTCAAGCGCACAAAATCTTTGTGGAAGTTGAGGAGAGGCGATGATGTCATTGAAGGGATGGCCATGTGGCGGCACAGATCTCTTATCGACCTCAACAGAAGTGGTGGAAACAGCCCGCTATCAGACAAAAAACGTAGGGAAGACGATGCCGGTATTGAGACAGAATCTTGCATTGTAGTAGCGGACCACAGAGTCTCGAGAGAAGCGACACTTTTACCAAGAACACGCCTCTTGAAAAAAGCAGCACATTCAACAATGGATATGCCCGGTTCAAGGTTGTCACATGCTCAACCTCAATGGTACAACTCCTGGGATGAAATCAAAGGATAAGAAATGGTAAAAAATAATAATCTGGTGGAGGACTAACTATTAAATTAATGACATATTTCTCTATTCGAGTGCCCTGTTGTATTTGAACCATACTTAACAAGGCATTAGCCCGTTTCACCGATGGTGGAATACCGAGTACCTCATTGATCCTTATTTTGGCTAGTTTTACAGTTTTTGTATATAGCGATGGAAGAATATTGAAAACTCCTGGAATGAACAGGAAAACAATAAGTGAGTGAGCATGGGTTTATGGTTAAAATCAGAAACTGCAAAAACACCAAAGTAGGTGCTTCCAGCCACTAGTCGTTAAGAGTTGAATATTAATTACATCAATTATTATTTCTGCATTAATAAAAAATATGGACTGAAGCACGTAAATAAAGGTTTAAAATGACTGTCCAACATTTCTTGCATTTGTAATAGAAATCTATCCAATCTCATTTAAAACTCATTACACCTAACAATCATCATTTTTCAGGGCAAACGCATTTGCAGCGGTGAAATTAAAAAAGACGAAGACCAATGATCGCTCTGCACCTCTGATTTTGTAACAATCAATACTGAAAGGGTCTCAGATTCCCCAATTTTAAATTGTCTGATTCTTATAAATTTGTGGCCCTTGGCGAACGAACAATAAATGCATGTGACTAACCCGGTAAATTAACAGTAACAAATCATACACCAATTCCTGGTCATCGACCACATTTGATAGCCTGGTGTTTATGTAAATACATGTTTTTACTATAATATTGTCTGTTATTATTGTTGAGTTTTTATCATTAAGCACTTTTGTATTTATTAATGACAATGTTTCATGTAAATAAAGTATTTTACTTTTACTATTGCTCATGATTTTATTTCTGGATGTTGGAATTTATATTTTATTTATTTGTACATAAAATTGCTTAAAAGTATCTACATCCTGGTCATTAAAGGAAGTCTTAACGGCAAGGCTATAAATCCGTCCAAATTAGTCAATAAGTCAATTGTAATCCTATCGCATTTGATTTAATTGAAAAATTGATTATTTGGCTTAGCAGTACAAATAATGGTGAAAATATTTGTTTTTGCATTGTTAGGTTACCTTTACACACCTGATACATGTTAAGATAATTAATGTCATTCATTTCTTTTTAAATAATGTCGTACCATCAAACATAAAAAGTTCACTTTAATACTCAATCTTTACAACAAAGAAAAAATATTTAAAAAATACTATGAAATGGGCTGTAGTTTCATTTTTCAACACTAAAATTACTTTTTTATTTAAAATATTTGAATTATATGTTAAACTAACTTACATTGATTTACATTTTTTATTTATTGTATTACTTTTTTATATGTTGTTATTTTTTGAATAGTACTTTTTTTTTGTACGTATGGCAAATTATGTAAATTCCAAAGTTATGTCTGCCAAAGAGTCGGTGTTTTCCAATAATGAAATTATGTATCAATTATTAATCAATTTTAAGAAGAAAAGTATTATCTGGATAACGGTGACTAACACTATTAACTTTGTTTAATGTAGGTAATCATTTAATTGCTTTATGATTTTAATATAGGTAAAATTTAACAATTCATATGACGCAAATGCTCATTTTATATAATAATTAACTGCAAAAAATGTATATTATAGTCTATATTGAATGTATCTAGTTTATACAATAAATAATCAAATAAGTATATTAATAAATATATTATTGTTTGCATGTAACATAAGTAGCCAAGAAATCTTCAGTTCTATTATTTGCATGGATTTGAAGTTATTATATTTTAATATTTTTCTTAATGTTTAAACAAAATTTTTGGTGTAGGGATAGGAAAAAATGTTAGCTACTAGAAAGAAAAAATGTACTAAAATGTTTAATGTCATAAAAAAATTGTATCAACTAAAAATGGCATAAAAATAAAATTGTTACAATGTTGTTATTAAATAATTATTAACTATAAAACATGTATAAGTTAATAAAGAAATATGTGTATCAGAGTTGTCATTTTATTAAAAATACACTTTACTTTTAACTACTGACAACTTGTGAAACATTTTAATACTATTTTTATTTCTTCAATTAGCTTTTTGCCAATATATTTGCTACAATCGTTTAGACAAAACAACAAAAATTTACAAAAGGTAAATCGAAGAAATTATAAACTAGCATAAATATAGGTGTTGGTGACTGCAATGGTTTGGGCGTTGACAAGACGCTTATCACTGTAAGGTAGATGATGAATGTAGTGCTGTGGAATATTTTCATACTCCTCCAACAACACCATTCTTAATTCATCCAAATTATCTGGCATCAGTTTGGCGACTTATTACCCTTTTTGATTTGTTCTAAAGGTGTTCGATAGGGTTTAAGTTGGGACTACATACTGCTCACTCCAAACATTGACTCGAATCCCGTTCTAAGTAGTCACGACGATCCTAGCTGTATGTGGCCTTCCATTGTCATGCTTAAAAATTAAACCATCACCAATGGGTGGCATATAAGGAATAACTTATTTTGATAACACATCTTCAATGTGCCATGCAGCTTTTAGGGAACCCTCCGTAAAGATCAAGTTTGGCTTCTTTTTAATACTCTGAAGAAAAAAATGGCTGAATAATCTTGCTCTACACCACCGTTAATATTGGGCTAGTGCAAAAATGATGCAGGTTTTGAAAAGCAATACTTTTTAATTTTTATAAAATAAAGAAAATTTATTCAAAATATTTCATATCAGTCTATATATCTTTGCCAACGTGTAATAAACACTTTTATTCCACTGACATAAAATTTCGACTCACAATAGTCTTAGAAGGTGTTTCGGCTTCATTGCATTCTCTAAAAATGTTATCCCTCAAGAAGTAATCAAAATGCCTTAAAAAGTGGAAGCCTATAAGCGCGAAGCCAAGCGAATATGGAGGATGCAGTAAGGTTTTCCTATCCTAAAGGTGTCTCCAGACCCTCAATCGTCTCGGCATTCGCCAAATAGTGTGCCTTCATATACACGCATGTGGGGTTTGTACAATCACCCGGTTTGTGCAAATATTCACCAAATCCTCAACTTATTACCAATCGTGATGGACAACAGTAAAGGTGCAGTTACTGACAAACTCCACAGCCATACAATAGAGACTACATTTATACAATATGTATTAACTATACAACTGTACATATTTTAAAATAAGGTAACAAATGTCTCAATGGCCCTTGCATAATTTCATTTGTAAACTGTTGCTATCAATATAACAGAAGATGATACATTGAATATCAAAGAATTATATCACAGTTAAGTTTATTTGGCAAGTTTAAAACTATATACATGATTATCTCGAGAACCCAAAATAATATGTCTACTAGGAAATATCACAGGAGTGGAAAAAACATCGTTATTCAAATCATAAATAACTTTTGAACATTTGTCTTTCAACGAGACTAGATTGATTTTTCCATTTGTTGAAGGCACAATGACCATGTTTTGTCCATCGTCGAGAAAACACGGAGATGATACTGTTCTTGAATCCAGCTCTATAGAATCTACTTCTTCTTTTTTAATAACAAACAGTGTAGAATCAGCTATTATCAATAATGCCAGATGTTTTGATAGGACTGGCGAAGAAAATACATGTCCTTTAATATCAATGACTCGAATCTGTTAAAAATAATTATATATTTTTATGTTTCAACAAATAAAACAAATAAATGTTTAATTTACCTTTTCCCCAGTGGTCAAATTAAAAAAATGAACACCTCCAAGAACTGGAGCAACAACCAGTTCACCATTTGATATTATTGGATTTGTGAAAATTGGTTTAGTTTCAACTGACCATTTAATATTCCCGGCAAAATCTAACGACCAAACCCCACCGACAGTTCCACAGACAAATATCCCAATCTCATCAATCAATATCTCAGACAGCACACTCGATCCAATGTGCGTTTCCCAAGATAAACTTCCATCCTACAAAGAAAACACGACATACTTTAAAAAATAAAAACAGAATATTAATTCTCACCTCATTTATGCAATAGATCTGTTTGTTGTAAGAACCAAAATATAATTTCCCTTGGTGGAGGACGCAAGTTGATTTAACAATATCACTAGTATGAAATTTCCATATCACAGTTCCTAACCTCAAATCAATACAATAAACACAGCCATCATAACACCCTAAAACACCAAATTAAATTTTTTTATCTTTATTAAACAAGACAACAATCAATATTCTGGCAACTACCAATATAGAAAGAATTTGTATCAGATGAAAGACAGGCTGAAGATTCAACTCTGTCTGGTAGGGTGACTTGAGATATTATTGCTCCTGTAGCCACATCTGTGACAACAACTGCCCCACTGTGACTTGCGACAATTATCAGTTCTTCTCTACTTCTGAAATAAAAAAATCACCCCATTTGAACAACCATAAAATTTTTAGAATGCAGTGTAATTATTTAAATTCAATTACCTTGTCAAGATAACCCCTAAAGGGGAAGAGTCGACGCATTTCTTTAAATTATGCTTCCAAGAAATATACAAATTTGGTACTCCTTGGTACACAGAATAGAATTCTTTAGTTGCCAATTGTGGGAAAACACGCCCTTTGAGAATGATCACTGCACCGTTGTCTAATTTTATCTCATTACTTGTAAGTTCATGTATATCATGCCTTTTCCGTTTTATACCTTGATTGATACCTAGATATAAAGTCCTAGTTTTAAACAGTTTAAAAAAAGAAAAAAAAGCTGCAAACTGACTTTCATTTCTGTTCAAATATGTTAAACACTCTGAAAACGTTGAACCACTGAGTAGAAGTCCCAAAAGAGTTGGGGGAGTTTGATCTCCGAGAAGAGATGAAAGTTGAATCGCTTTGATAGAATCACCCCCTGAAGTTATAAATATTGATCCATTTTCTACAGATGAAGAACCAGTAAAGTGTTTCCAAAGTTTCCTAAATTTTCCCTCAAATTTTGCAATTTTCAAGTTTTTATATCTTTCCTTAACTCTTTCTTTTAAAAAACTCGTGTCCACCTTTCCTTTGAAAAAATGCAATGTTTAATCTCAGAAGTGATATTTAGATGTTTTGTTAATACCATGTTTTGACAAAGGAATTTCATCCAGTTTTAAAATTAAATCTGGCCAATGCCCTTTAGGAAATTTGGCTCTTCGTGCCGTTAGCCATGATTTGAAATGGCTAAGTTCTGTATCAATTTTTATGAAAAGTCCAAGAATCAAATCAGAATTGATGACTGTCCATACTGCATGGCATCCATCATTTGGATAATCTTTGCACACAACCTCAATCAAGGTAGTGTTTACTTTAATACCATATCTTTTAAAACTTGAATCATCTTTCCTGCTTACGAAGTACAATTTTCCATTTATTTCCTAAAAACAGTTGACTTTTAAGACTTTCAATTATATTTAAGTAATGAATTAATTAGAAAATTTAAGCATTTGACAACTGATAGAGTCTTCTTGATAATTTTGACAGAAGTAAAACTTTTTCTAGGTTATTACACATTCGACCGTTATCATAAATTATCGCATTTGTCTCTGGTTGCTTTTACTTCAAATAAGTCTCCACTCCTCCTAAAGACAGGTTTTCGCGCAAGAAGGTCTTCATAATTTTCCCCATCAATTGTGCATATCCTGCGAGAACTGTCTAAGCATATTGAATAAACATTACATCAAACATTGATTATTGATGAGATTTTACTTTCTCACCAATCATTAATTCTCCAACATTTTTCTCCCCTACTTCAATTCTCTCGATTGTCAGGCGTGTTTCACTGAGAGGGTCGCCTATGTCAATTCTTTCAGGTGGTTCTTCCGAACTAGGCCAGACCCGCTTGCAGGAAGCCCAACAGGATACTTCTGTGATCCCATAAATATTAAAAACATTTATTTTGTTGTCCTTCTTAAGGCCCCATGTTTTGACATCCTTCCAGGTAGGAAACTCTTCTCCTCCTAAAATTTTGAATTTTTTTTTTTAAGATCTTATTTTTCTTATCTTTGTATTATTCTTTGTGTCTGAAAGAGTTTTATTTTTACCCAAGATGAGTGATTTTAATGACGAATCTTCAGAGAAAAATCCATTATATTCCTTTAAATATTTTCTAAACAGTGATGGAGTCGTTTGAATCACTGTGACATTACATTCTTCAATAGTTTTGTAAAACTTTGTTTTATTATTTTTAACATGATAAGGAACTAAGCATAAGGCTGCACCAGATGAAAATGCCAAAAAAATTTCCACAATACTTGGATCGAAAGTCAGCGGAGAGTTGAGAAGCACAACATCATTTTCTGAAATGTTCAACAGTTCCCTATAAACAAAATAATTTTTCATTTTTTTTCTTTCGTATTTATGTAGAATGAACGCAGACAAGACCTCAGATGTGTTACATTTGGAACGATGGCATCATGAGGCACTTTGACCAATTTGGGGCAGCCCAATGATCCAGATGTCCGAATCGCATATGCAAAAGGGTGGTGTAAACATTTGTAGCATCCTGTAAAAAATGTTACAGTAATGTCCACAGACTAATTATTTTTACTCACCTGTCTTCCAAAGGTAAATAGTCTCTCCTAAAACATTGAAAGATTTATGCTCTATCCAATCGGCAGTTTCCTGTTCCATGTAATTAACATTTGTCAAAACCCAGCCTGCTTTAAGCTTATGGACAATATCATTTAGCTCTTCAAAACGTAAATCTTTTGGATACGAAAAGTAAAAAGGGCAGCTGAGAATTAATGAGCTGGAACAATTCAACATTTTGAGACAAATTAAAGAAGACAACAGCAGATTCAGTTAGGCTGCCATATAGCACAGTTATATTATTATTACATTATATTTACATTATATTAACTAACAAATGCAAGGTGGACAATATCCAACACAACCGTTTTATAAAAGCGTGTTCCAAAATTTGTCAACTTCTGATAATCTTTGAGTCTTCCACATAACCCATGCCTCATTTTGTATTTTTGAATTGTTGGTGGGATAGGGGATGGGTCAAAAATTTAGGGGAGGGGCAGTGGGAATCGAACCAATGGCTCATGACCCGTCACTGTCTATCTTATTCAAATCAACAATAGTGAATCTGGTAATTTCTATTTCTATTACAATACTACTGAAGCAATTTCTCTCTAATCTGTCTCTCTCTCTCTTTATATATATAAAGTCAGTGATTTGATTGGCAGTAATACTTATGCTAAAATTCCTATAATTTTATCTCACACATCAAGTCTACTTGAAGCTCAAATTTGCTATTTATTGGATCAAACATTCTCTGTTGAACTTGAGGTTTCCTTCAACTTTAGTTGATTAACTAAAAACTAAAGTTTAAAACAAAAGTTCCATAGTGAGAACAGCCTTAAATGTTAATTATTATTTTCAAACCAAAATCTTTTTGAATAGTTTGTTTAGAAAATTATTTATATTCACTTATAAGTTTTACTTGACATACATGTATACTTTAACTTAAATTAAGTAGGCTCAATAAAAATAACCTTGAGTCCCAGCACCCGGCTGGCGATGGAACATGTAAACATGGAAAAGTTATTCTTATTGTTGAGGTAAATTCCAACTTTGCACCCTCATAAAATGGTAAGGGTACAATCCTTCCCAACAGAGGGTATCCTAACCTCTCCATTGTGAAACATCGAGATATATAAATAACGCACGTGAACTGTTTTTGGGATCACGATTAACAGAATGCAAATTTCCACACCTCCATCCCTCATTCAAGTGAAAGAACCAGTTTACCTCAGCCTTGAAGTCGTTGGAAGGTGCAATCTGCTAGAATGTCTCAATGTGGGAAATAAGCTTGATATTCTCTCCTTGCCGCAGTAGCATTACTATATATATTTATTTATTTATTTTATTTTATTTTTTTTTCGAGCAACCTTTCTCTGCATAAGGGGCACCTGCGCGGGCTTTGGCCCAAAAGAAGGTGCCCATGTGTCAACCGCGTATGGCCAATCCTCAGTCAGGTGAGGACGATCCCTCGTCTCCTGCTCAGATGAGAATCGCAAGAGCCTCTCCGATAGTATTACTATTGCAGTAACTGCAAATGAAATGCATATTAGCAAGGAGTTCATGTGGAAATAAAGACTTTAAATTTAATTCTTTAAATGTTAAGAATTTAAATCACCAACATGAGGACTGAGCAGCAAACTGTTTGAATCGAACAATAAAGAACTGACATGAAACTCAAGAGCCAGACGGAGTTCCTAGTTAAATTGAGTGTGCCCCCCCCCCTTCTTAGAAACCAGTTTTTTTCAACAAAATGCAAAATTTTGCAACAAAACAAAACAAATTGCTTCCAGAAGTGCAATCCAAAAAGGTGGGTATACCGCTAGAAGGTAATTGAATGGGGAACTTTTGAGGGAATTTACAAAGCTCCAGGAGCTGGTAGTTATTTACAATTACCAATCCAAAATTTTCAAAAAATTCCAAATTTCCACATTTTTGTTTTGTCTGATCTTTTTGTATACAATTTTTTCATCAATTCTGCAATATAAATAAGTTCCCTTACAGCAAATTTAATGTTTTTGGTACAAACCAGACCTGATGTCTAGTCAGTAATTCTGAAGATATAAGCAATTTAGTAGGCCTGTCGGTTAAAAAAAATAAATAAATAAATTTTAAAAAAACTGAAATTTTCAACACTTATCGCCCATCTGTTCATACATACTATAATGGGTCACATTTCAATTTATTTCATAGTGACATAATGTGATTTAGATTTCATGGTTAGTACTAGAGGGAAAATAAGAGAGATCTCAACAATTAGGCTAGAGACAGTCAGGTGAGAAGTGAACCAGTCCATTCCATGTAAATAAGAGGCAGAAAGAAGTGCGAGATCCTTTAGTTTACAAAAGTGTTGGAATCCTTAAAAAAGCGTGTTTTACTCCACAGCGGAATGACTGCAAATAGTGAGTACCCTTCCACCCTTGTTCCAAATGGTCTGGCATATGGTTTGCATGAAATTACTGTTAATTTAAATTTAACTTGTGTTAATTGTTATTTTCTTGTATAATTAATAAATTGTTTTGAAACTCAAATTAAATTGTATTAAAAAAAGGCACCTAATCAATTTATATTCAGGTTTGATCAAGACGTCTGGGGCACTGTTCCTAATAAACAGGATTCATAGTTGGGCCCGTCTTGTTGAATCAAGAACAAACCGTAACATACATATATTTACAATTATGTAATAACCATTTACTTTTTAAATGTCTTATTTTTACAACCAGACCTATTTGTGATATGTAAAATATGAGTAAACCTATATAAATTAAAATTTAAGGGTGGTGCGTTTATTTTGTCCATCATTGTATAATAACAGAAATAGCGGAATGACTGTTTTCGTTAGTTTTAATATGAAGATTTTACACACTTTCTTGACAATTTTGCGCATTTAAAAACACTCCAAAATGCCTTTAGTGATGAATTTAATTAAAACGTCACCTGAGGATAATAATTGGAGTTGACTTTGTACATTCCAAACAGAGAATAAGGAAGCATTTCTCATTTCCAATCCTTTGTCTGATTTCCAACTGGAGGCGGTCCGCCTCTTTTTTCACACCCGAATAAGTCAAAATCTGTTTTCCCTCTCCGTCATCGAACAAAATACAATTGTTCTCCGGATATTTCGATGATGAGACCATGAACAATTCATGAAGAGTCATGAGCTTCGACATTTGTGGAAGTCACGTTTTGTTTTGTTATGAAGATAAACCAAATGAGAGGTTCTGTTTTGAACACGTTTATCGATTCACGCGCCATCGATGGCATCAAATGTGACGTCACTAACAGCATTCTTTTAAAATGATAGTCATAGTAGTTCATATAGGCCAATAAGCTACAATACATTTTTGACAAAACTTTAGAAAAGCTCCCATTAATTCTATTGGGTTGTCCGGAAAATAATGCAAATTTATCATTATAAAATAAAAACAATTAAATAAATTTTTTAATCATTAAAATATTCTTTAACTTTAAAATATTTTTAACGACTTTTGATCAATAAATTTTTTATGTTGTAAAACGTTGTCCAGTTGACAGAAAAATGGTAGTTGTAGGCGAGAGAGAGAATAGGGAGGGTGAAGCAGACCTCATAACCAAGATCCAACAGTATTGGTTGTAATATAATGTTGCGAGACAGCGTTGTAATATAATAGATTCAGCCTTTTCCGATTGAACATACATCATACTTCAATAGTATAAATTTCTGGCGCATTTTTCAATTTGAGAGCAATACAATCCGGCATTGTTTGTTTCACCAGGATTCAAGAAGCTGTAATAAATCAGCCTAAATGAACCCCACAAAAGCCTTTCTCGAGCCAATGTCCAGAACAACACTTGTATCGTAGAAAATTCACTTTTCAGCTCAAGTAATAATTCTATTTAGAAAAGGTTCGTTTTCGTTTCGCCAAAGAAGTAGGGGCAAACTGCATAACAATTTTTTTTTTTTTTTTTTTTTTTTTTTTGGTAGTCGTTTAATGAACGAGGAACTCAATTTTCGAGCTTTTTCACCTTTCCAATTACTTTAAGGTGGTCAGCGATGGTCGATTTGCTAATTGAAAGATTCTCAGCAAGTTCTCGAACAGTTGTTCTGGCATTTTCTTCGACCAAATCTCGCAGAACATCATCATCTAGAGGAGAAAATAATCCTTCCACGAGCTTTGTTGTCTGCAAAGCTTAAGTCGCCCTGATGTTGTATTGGATCTTCTTGAGGTCATTTTACAGGTGAATAAAGAACATTACTAATTGCGTTTCACCAAGCTTTCGGCGAACCCAGTTAGTGATGTTCTTTATTCACCTGCAAAATGACCTCAAGAAGATCCAATACAACATCATTTTAAACTACGTAGGTCGATCAACGTCAACTAGAATTCTTAAGTCGCCCTCTCGACATTTTTTAAACCATCTGTGAACTGTGCTCTCTCTCACTGTCATCGTCCCAGACTTCATGTTTTTGGCCGAATCGGCACTGTTCTGATCGTTTTTAAACTCGTAAAACGAAATTACGCGAAAATCTCGTGTTGACAACTTAGTAAAATCTGAGTTATTCCCAAATCCTACTGAGGAGAACAAATATTTTTGTTTGGTAGAGGATTAAAGTGTTGACATTCTTCCAAAAGAATAATCGTAAATGGTTCATTATATGTATAGAAGGATAATTGAAAGAAAACATGAAAAACCTGGATTATTTTCCGGACAATCCAACACATTGTTTTACACAATGGCAGGCACATGCAAGATACTGCATTACTCCAAAAATCCCTATTACTATTGGAAAATTGTGTGATAAAAGTTAAATGGTGATGAATGTAAAGTGTATCATTTTCTCGTGGTGTTTCCTCTACCAAGTACAATTATTGTACATATATTTCTCACTGTCCAATCGATGTCATACAATGAAAGCCCTTGGAATAGTTTTTAATTTAACAATTAACTTTGACAATCATGTAACTCTTATGGTGGACCAAGGCAAACAAAACATGGTTTTATAAACACTATCATTACAAACTTTCAAAACAATCACGGATTGATTACACTGTCCATGGAGAGATCAATCTTAGAATACGGTTCATTGATGTGGTCGCCTTACCCGGCCTCTCATATCATGCTACTGGAGGCATTTCAAATCAGAATTATTCTTCTCCAGAAATTGGAGACTATTGTTATTAAGTTATACATATTTTTTTAAATTTGACAATTTTCACATCTTTATTTTAATATTTACAAATCGCTTCATCATTAGGCCCCGGGGTTCGTAAATCATGAATAAAGCGATATTATTATATAATATTTTAACAACAAAAGTTTACTTGAGGGTCATTTTGTATTTCAAATATTTTATAAACCGAAAATAAAACGCGTGGTGTAAAAGTTGAACAGGGAACAGACAACTATCGAAATTATGTACTCACTCCATCATAACCATTTTGGTCAACTGTCAAGTTTATACGTTTCAATTCAAATTGTTTCACCTTCAAAGGGATATCTCACTACTTGAACGGAAGTCTCGATATTAAAGACAAAAGTTGGACTGGTTCAAACTTAAGTTCATCAACTCTGTCGAACCGAAAGCTCTTACGACAGATTTAACTCTCGTAATAATCCTCCTCTTCTTACTTCCTAGTTGTTTGCTTTGAAAAATTTTTAAGGTGTTAACCCCCCAAAAAACAGAGCTTCTAATATATTTTTGTGTAGGTTTGTGGGAAAGTGTTTTAATTTGCTAGCTTTGCTGTTATTCAAAATATTTTTTTCTTTTTACAACAGTATTTATTTTTATACTACAAATAAAATTATTGTCATGTACAAATTTGAAAATAAATTTTAAAAAATGTAGGTTTATTTGGTACCAGGGTGTGAAGAATCACCCAGTGTGACACATCTAGTAGGGTCTACGATTCGCTGCCCAACAGGTCGCGAGACCACTGCCTCTTCAACTCCTTGGGGGATTATTGGAGATAGTTCGGGATATCAGGTTTAACAACTAAGGGATTAGGGTGTAATGAAAGGGATTTGTGGAATTTTATGTATCGGGATTTTATGACATCTTTCACAAAAGGAATTTTAAGTTCATTGTGGATTGTGTGGTTAGATAAGTATTGTAGAAGGGAGTGTATGCTATTTTTTGGAGGATTTTGATTTGGGAAATCTGAATGCGATGATAGATGGAATGTTTGGTTAAAGCCCACAGTTCAATGGCTACGTTCAAATTGGTTTAATTATTGTGTCCTACATCACTTGTTTGTTGTGAAGTGTCAGTTTTGATTCGTCTAGTCAGGTCCTGCTTTTTTAGCCTTGCATGGGAATTCCAAGTTAGTCTTTTTCGGTTCTTTATTGAAGGATAGGATAGCAGTATCATCCGCAAAAGTGATGGATGTGCCAAGATTGGTAGAAAAGTAAGAAGTATACGTTGAATAAAGGATCGCACCAAGGATACCACCCTGCGGGACTCCGGCCATAACAGCGACGAGATGAAAGAAGCGGTAAGTCCGGTATGTTCGGAATGTGAGGAAGTAGGTGAAACAAAGGACGCACTTGATTCCAGATGTCAGACCCTATCACAAACTGGTGAGCTAGAATAATGTTTTTTTCTTCGAAAATATTGTAGGAAGGATTCTTTTCATAAGGAGTTTCTCGAGGATGTTTCATAGCATGAGTAGGAAACTAATCGGGCGATAGGATTGAGGTAAACAATTAGGTTTATTGAGCTTTGGTTTCAATTTTACTATGGAAAACTTCCATCTAAAAACGAGTGACTAGTTCTTAGGACAGCATTATATAGGTATATAGGTAATTCAGAATATTTAAAAAAAACACATAATTGTAAGAAAAAAAAATGTTTTATAAACCCTTAATACGATACATAGACTTATTTTGTATGAACACTAAACACACAAAGTTATTTTGGAGGATTAGGGATATTTGCACACAAAAATGACTCTTACTTTAAAAAATAATTAAAACAAGACTGCTAGTGAGAAACTATTTATTAACGCACCAAAATGCAGTATTAAATTACAGTAGTTGATAAACATTATTTAATATATTGATAAAGAAAAAATAATCTTGCAATAAAGAAGTTGAAATATTCTCTGGTTTAAAAAAAATTATATGTAAAACATTTTCATTGTCAGGATTGGCCAACCCGAAAAGTAAGATTTTCGTTCAAATAAAATGAATTTGGTTTGTAGGCTATGTAGGTATGACAAATTAAAATACAATATTATAATCAAGCCGAGTTTATTGTATCTAAGCTTAGTAACAATAGATAAATTATCGCTTTACAATAGACATTTTTAAACCTACAACAGTAATAAAGACAATGATCGTCCGTGATCGGGTTGGACATTCCTGAGCCTTGGAACGACGAACGATCTGTTTTGGTTTAAACGGGTGGTTAAATTTCTCTGGTTCTTCTTTAATAAATAGCTTATGGTATAGTTGGTTGCTTTTCGGTTGTTGTCGCCGGTACTTTCAGAACAACCTCTCCCTTTCCGTAAATATATCTTCATAATTATTAAACATGTCTTTTCTGGAATAAAATAAATTAGAATAAATAAAACAAAAGTGCAACTTAATAAACAATGTGTGTTATTTAGTGACCGCTAATTAATGATTATTTGGGGATCGTGAGATGCTGTTTGGTGTGACGTAGGTGTAGAAAACATTTTCTTTATTGTGCCAACGTTTCGATCTTTATTGAGTTCATCTTCATGGCCTGGGATTTACAAACATCGTTTAAATTATACAAATACATGTAAGATGTGAAAAATTAATTTATACAATGATATAAATTTTAGACTCAATCAAAGTGTTTGTTTTCTGTGTAGATGTATCATTACTGTGTGTCGTGTTGAAAGTGCCAGAGAAATATTAATGTTTTTTGTTCAAATACGTTAGATTTTGAAAGAGTGATACATCTAAACAGATAACAAACACTTTGATTGAATTTAAAATTTCTATCATTGTATAAATGCATTTTTTCACACCTTACATGTAATTGTATAATTTAAACGATGTTTATAAATCCCAGGCCCTGAAGATGATCTCAATAAAGATCGAAACGTTGGCACGATAAAGAAAATGTTTTTCTACACCTACGTCACACTAGACCTCATCTCACGATCTCCTAATAATAATTAATAACAATGTGGGCTTGTAGTTTGATTGGTTTTAATCATTTTTCATCATTTGTTCAGTCAGAAGTGTTTTAGCAAAGTAATAACTTCTGTTTGTAATCTTAATACGTGGTGAAAGGCCAAAATTACCAACAGACCAAACCAGCGGTGGTTCGCTGACCAGGATGAGCGAAGACGATCAAACTATAGGTTCATCACACCGCAGATCTCAAAAAATATGACAATGGGGATTCTGTGTACCACAGTCGAATAACAACGATGTTATTTTAATTTTTAAAATAAGAAGAAGTTTTTAAGTTTTTCTTAATTTATTTACGTAAAATTTTCAATAAAAAAACAGCAACTTACTCTTTCCCTATTTTATTGCTTGGAATTCTTCCCTCGGGCTGAAAACCATACCAAGGGTCTAGTTCTTCCTGACTTCTTAGAACGCTGAAAAGTCGGGTTGTACATTTATTATTAAATTAAGTGATATCCCCATTTAAGGAAAACTATATCAACAGAATGAGTTTCTCCAGAGTTTAAAATCCAAGCTAGTAACACACTGTTTTAATCAATTTGGTCGATTGAAAGAAATATTTGTGAGATCGGTTGCAGTAAAGGTACAAAACGAAAGAATCAATTTTCAAATTATGAATCACAGAACAATGCCGTCCTTAAACAAACAATGTCGTAATATTTAATGTTGAAAATAGTAACGCTCAATATCAAAAAATGTTGATTTCAAGATGTAGTTAGCATAATCTTACTTGTATTGCAGACGAGGGATGAAATTTGTCGACCTTTTTGCTGATTTTTTAGCGGCGACACCTCGGCAAACTGGAGCAAATACGTACTTCCTAAATTAATTCAAATTGTGTAGTTGTTTTTAAGTTTGGTTTTCCTTCCAAAATGCAACAAACTGTAACTCACATGCAGTCAACTTGTCGTCCACCCCTTCCGGTCACGTATTCTGTCTGCGACGCCACGACGAGCGCCAGCACGAACAGGATCACGATGCAGGACCAGACGCAATATTCGGTAGAATCTCTCCTTTTGTACATCCTGTAAAGCCGCAGTATATTAACAATGACAAATTGTACGTTTTTAAAATTCCAAATAGAATCGTTTCTGTGCGTGTCGGCTCATTTTTCCAAAGCAAAATGTTTTCTATTGACCTATAGGACAAACCACCAACTCACAAGGGGACGACCAGAGTTGGTGTGTCACGAATTTGGGCCAAACATTTTTTAGTGATACTACATTCCAAAATATCGGGCACTTATCCGCCACTTCTTGTGAATAGGCCCTAGTTTCGACGATACAAATTGTTGAATGTTGAAATTTTCCATTATGTGAAATTTTTATTTCGTCGTTCTACTTGCTCAAATCAGCTATGAGAACATATCATTTTTAAGAATTTTTTATGAAGATTGCAATAAAGAATGGTAAATATAGTCAAAAGCTATCAAAGCTTTTTCAATCAAAAACAAAAAGTTCTGAAAACCAAATATTTTTCAAGTAAACTGTCATTTTTTTTCTCGTAAAACTAACATAAAATATCGTTTTACCACATCTAGAGATCAATGAATATAAATTTTTGTTTGAATTTAAATTTTTCGTTTTTTTACCCCTAAAGATTTTAATAAGACATTATTGACATTATTTGTTTAAGACTGCTATAATTCAAAAATGGCTAAAAGGATTTTACGTCAAACATACCATTTGAAAGGAATGGAACGATAACTTTCAACATAAATCTTTAGAATATATAAAACATTTTTATGAGAAAAGAGACAAAATAGCAAATTTATTTGTCACAAATTAGCCTCATTTTTAAATAGAAATAATAGTCCTATTTTAATGTTTGATACAGTTATAAAAGGTTCTTGACAATTTCTTTAAAATGAATTATTAACCATGATGTCTTCTAGGTTTTGACATTAAAGTCGAAATTAATTAAAAGGAAAAAAAAACAATTTCGCCGAAAATCGGTATCAAAGGATTTTACAACCCTAGAAACACGACAATGAGGTCACATTCAAGTTTGACCATTTCCTACTTTCATTACAGAATGTTTGTTAAAATATGCAAAAAAGCAGTATTTTGTTGATTTATCTTTTTAAATCATGCTAAATTAGAATATTCTACGTCGCATTCGAAAAACATTTTTGCCTTTATGTTAACCAAATGTGAAATTAATACACTAAAAATAATATTCGTAATTTGTGGTCTCGAGAAGTGCAAAAACGTAATTTCATATTAGTTTCACGACAAAAAAATTACGACCTAGTTTACTTGTAAATAATTGATTTTTAGAATATCTTGGGTATCAATAAAGTTTGATAGCTTTACTATATTTTGATTGCAATCTACATAAAAATGGCGTCAATGATAGTCACTTAATTGATTTGATCAAGTAAAACGACGAAATAAATACATTAAAAATGGAAAATTTTAACTTTCAAAATTGATTTTTTGGTGAAACTAAGGCCTATTTACTGGAAATGGCCGGAGAAGTGACTGATATTTTGGAGTATAGGATCATCAAAAAAGTTTGGTTCAAATCCATGCCACACCAACCTGGTCCTTTCACAACACAATTCAATTCAATACGTGCCATGAGGTATCAATCCACCGGTTGTCCTCAACCAGTTTAGCTATTTTTTAAAATCAAATATTTGCTTTTCTAACATAAAATTTTGAAAACTACAAAAATAACCCATTTATGTTTTAGTGGTCTAATTGACCAAATTCGTATTTCAATTAACTATTCTTTTTATGTAAGGTCTTGGTTGAGATGTAAAAGTTAGTGCCTGCACGTGACACTAACTTTTTCATCTCAACTAAGACCTTACATAAAAAGAATAATTAATTGATATAAAAATAACGTAATAATTAAGTAGCGACTGAGGGGTAAAACTGATTTCAACGATTGAAGTGCCGTTCTGTAAAAATTTATTTTGATGGCCTTTTGTGTGTGGGGTTTGGAACGGGAAACGTCAAACATAATAGGCGTTCACTCCGGACAAGCAAGTTTTCCTCCTGCTACTTATCTGCTGAAAACGCAATTCAACAATGATCTGCTTTATAAGGTTCTTTTCAACCACGTTTTCCTATAAAATCGTAAAATCGACTCATCGCACTTGATAAAAGGATAATTTCGTGTTAGCTTTTTTAAAAGAAAAATAAGATACTATATATNAGAGAGATTTCTGTATATTTCCGAATATTTTTACATAGTTTTTTATGCATTATAATTGCATATCGAGAAAACTTCATATCTGTTTTAAAGTTGAACTTCGGCTTTCCACGGAAAGCAGAAAAACTCGTCTATTCCGTTGTTGAACTGATCGACATCAATTTTATTAGTTTGTTCTATTATTGGAATGGTCCCTCACTGAAGATGACATGCGTAAGAGTGTCAAAAAACAAGCGCGAATAATTGGTCTGCTTTGACCCGACCTGGTTGGTCCTACTACGGAATTGTTGGCAGACCGGAGGCAGTTCTCGAATTTGTCCTTCCTTGTCATATCAGTAATTTCCTTATTCGAATGTACACCTTTTTCAAATTTAAAGTGGAAAGTGCAAGCTACCCAAGGGATATACTGCATACTCGGCGTATCTTAAGAGCCTTAAGCTATGTTTCTGAAAGTAATATGATTTTGGGGAGAAACTTAATTATCCTTTCTAATTCATAAAGTGCATAGACAGTATAAAAATTTTCCATCATAAAACTGATTCTAATTATCTATTGCCCCTTTCTGATCTAATATTATTATTCATCTTTCTGATCTTTTGTATAGATTAAAAACCAGTAAAGGAATACGCATATTTTTCTGCTGGGTAAGGGGTAAGTATCTATCACAATGGGACTCTCGATAAAATAAAAAAAAAAAAAAGCAAAACAGGCTACTCAGGACGGGCAAATAATTGGAGCTCTCAGCCCAACTTAAGATGCGAAAAATGGTATAAAATTTAAAATAAAATAAAAGTTGCAAAAATACAACAATCTGGTCACAGGCCTGCTTTACCACTCTGTTAACCCCAAAGTTAATAATACACCATGGTTTTAAATTCAAAATTCAATAGGAGGGATTGTTCGATCATAACAAGATTGAGATGCAATCATGGGTTAAATGGCTCTTTTGTATGATTAATCAGCAAAGAAGTGATATGTGTTCAGTGTGTAATACAACAGAAGATTTAGAACTGACTATAACGGAGTGCAATAAATTTGAATGCAAAAGAAGTATATTATTAAATAAAATATAAATAATGAAACAACCAATAAATTACAAATACCTCTTCATTATAAGAGTCCTGGATGTTTATAAACATTTTCTGGATTTTGTTTATAGTTGTAATATAACAATTTAAAATTAAAATGTAATTATTTATTTATCAGTCTGTACTTTACGTGTGTCTATTGTCTATTGAGATATTTATTTGTACATTTTTTTTATAATGAGGGTTCCCAACAACAGAGGTCATATCAACCCTTAGTGTGTCGGTATTTTAGAAAAAAGCTCATTTGTAAATGTGACGGGTGCGAATGCAGGGCCGCTGGACGGCCACCGACTCCCCCCTTCATATACTTCGTATGACTTGAGATGTATCGTGTGTATATATTCGAATATATATTATATATAAATACATATATATTCGTAATACCCAATATATATGGGGTATTTCGTACGTATTTATTTTTTATATATTCTTTTATTTATTTATATTTAGATATACATAAATTTTCTTTATCATAAAATTTCCTTAAGCTAATTGCTAATGCAAATGCAAAAAAACTGTTTTCAAATTCTAAGTACAAGAACACTTTAATTAATTAGAATATGAACATGTATGTTCAGTTATTATTTAAAGTCGACTGTTAGTTTTAAAGTTTCGACTGTTTGAAAGAAAAACAAATCCAGGGGAGACCACTGAAAACAAGCGAGTGTATTCAATCTCCGCCCGGAAATGTTTTCTCTCCGTCAAAGAATGGTGAGCTCATTTCGTTTTTCGGTTTTAAAACTAATTGTAAACCTGAGTGTAAAGGACTGAATCGATAGAGAATTGGCGGATTATTAGAATTTAATGTCATAATAATTCAATCGGACGAGGCAACAAAATCCTGAACGCTCATGCATAGAACCATTTCAAAAAAGAAAAACTTCAATAATTTTACTATTCATTAGGATGCTGAAAAGAAAAAGTCGTCTAATTTTATTGATCCAGCCATAAATTTCAATTAGATTAATGATCCATCTAGATAGTGAATGTAAATCACATGGCTGCGTTATCAACGTCATCTACCGAAATTAAGAGAAAACATCGTTAATGATCTTATTTAAAATAGAAAGTATATGACAAAGTTGGAAAGGACTAGTTGATAAACGTGCCCAACTCAAGTTACGTTTTAGTACATCCTTATTATATATGTCACACTTCAATTTAATAGAGTGTCATAAAAAATGACAGTTTTTCTTGCTAATTTAATAAATAATTTGAATTTGGCACCATTTTCTTAAATATCCAAAGTATATATAGGGTGTCTTTCTTCAGAGTCCCGAAATCCCTGGACAAGATAAGAGCGATACGGCTTAAAATTGTAAGTCCAGAGCACATCTCTAACTTTATTTTTTTTAAAAACCTAAACCCTTTCAACATTTCAGAAAAAGGAATTCGGATTTTCACAAACACAGTAAAATATTCAGCTCCTCGTCGAAATTACGCTGCCGGTTTCTTGGCCAAAACGTTGTCATTTTGCGACCAATTTAAAATCCGATTGTACCATTGTTTTCAGCATAAAAAAATCCTTTAAAATGATGTACTGGATGTATAGAGTAGAATTTGCAATTTGTATGTTCAACTGGGCCTGAGTTACCCTGTAATGTTTTTCTCCAAAAAATGTAAAAATTTGAAACTAGGCTAAAAAATATTGAACATGTATTTTTTTTATAGCGTTATTGGTTCAAGAGAAATTCAGCCGGGCCATCTAGAAAGGACACCTTTTATAAAGTTGTGTTCTATAGTTTGTTGCCAATTAGAGGCCAGGTGTTGGATTTCTTCACCACTCTTTTGGTTTTGCACGGAAGAATTTTGCAACTCTATTTTTAACCTCAATAAAAAAAAAGTTTTTCCCAGATGATAATTGAGCCATGAACCGAATCATATAGTAGTTGGAAGGTACAAAGTCTGGACTGTAAGCAGGGTTAGGGCGGAGCTAAATTCCAACCAATTCTGTAGGTTTTATTTTGTTTCGTGTAACGAGAAGTGTTTGGTCGAGCGTTATGTTGTTACTTAAAACAAAACCCAATTTCTATTTGCTAATCCGGGGTAAAAAGGGGTCAAAACATCATGCATTTTTTGTAACAGCTCACAATAAAGATCTGAATCAATGGTTCGACCTTCTAGGATGAACTCATAATAAAATATGCCTTCGTAATTCCAAAATAATAGAGCATTGTCTTTTTGTCAAATTGCCCGAGTTTAGCGACTGGTGGAGCAGACTGATTACAGTGCAGCCATTGTTTCTTGGACTTGGGGTTTCTCTAATACAACCACTTTTAATCAGAAGTAACTATTCTTTTGATGAACCGAAGGTCATTTGGGTTTCTCAATAGATGTTGACAAATTTCTACGCGGCGTTGTCAGTGGTCAACTCATGAGGAACCACTCTTACTGAGCCATTCACTTTTCTGCAAGGTATGCAGTCGTTGATTTATAGTGGATTGGGAAACTTTAATATCTCTTGCCAATTGCTGAGTTCTTTTCATTGGGCCTCCCGCAGAGCTTCCTCATCGAATGATTATTTTCAGTTTCGATTTTCGTTTCTAGTTTCGATTCGTCCAGAACCCTCTTTCTTCTCGAGGCTGATGTCACCCGCTTCAAATTTCTGGAACCATTTGTACACTGTCCGTTCAGAGAGAATTTTTTTCTCTTTTTCAAATTGCCGCACCAAACGCGTTGTTTCGGCGGCGTTAAACTTAAGTTTCAAATAATGGCGTAATATTACCAAAATTTCAAATTTTGGCATCATTTTGTTTAACCAACTTTAAGACAAAACTGAAGGCAATATGAGACCATATTTTACACATTCATTTAGTATAGTCTACGGATTAAAGTGGTATCAAAATTGGATTTGAATAAGAAATAACGAAAATATGGGATTAAAATGTCCAAGGAAATAAAATCGATCACTTTTTATGACTCATCCATTTATTTTGTAGTGACAACTTTGTGATTTAGACTTCATAATTATGTATAATAATAATAATAATAATGCTTCAAAAAAGGGTCCCCACGTTTCGATCAGAACTTTTCATTCTTATAAGATCAAAGTTGTGATCATAAAAAAAGTGCAGAAGGAAGGTCCTAGTTCGCAGTGGATTGTCTTGAAATTGAGCAGTGAGTCTACCTTTGTTTGCCTTTCGGTCTGATGAAAGGTTTTGTGGCTTTTACGAGTAAAATACCTGTTTGCTTAAATTGAAAAAAATGATTGTAGAAAAGAAGGAAAAATAGATTTAATTTGTGTTAATTGTATTATTTTTTTTTAGAATTAATAAATTGTCTTGAAATTAACATTAATTTTTATTATAAACAGGCACCTGATAGGTTTGTATTCAGGTCCGATCAAGACATCTGGGGCTCTGTTGTCTAATAATTAGGTTTCAGGGTTGGG
Organism: Cimex lectularius; assembly: GCF_000648675.2. Taxonomy (NCBI): domain Eukaryota; kingdom Metazoa; phylum Arthropoda; class Insecta; order Hemiptera; family Cimicidae; genus Cimex; species Cimex lectularius. The sequence goes on from NW_019392809.1 coordinate 764,768, forward strand.
CCCGTCTTGCTTGGTTCGAAAAACATACTTAACACATATACTTATGCAAATTTTTAATAGCAAACAGCTAGTTTTACATGGAATAAATTGAGAAATTTATGCTCAAAGTTGAACAGTGTCTCAGTTTTATAATTAAATGTATAAAAAAATTTAACCATTGAAAGGGTTTATTCAGAGAGGCAAACAAAGAGTATGCATTTACCAAATTAATGATATATTAATAATTAATAAATTAAATTAATTTATTCGTAAAAATTCAAGAGTGACATAAATAGTTGGACATTATAATTTTTTATTTGTTTTGTCCGGTATTAAACAACCAAGAATAAATTTCCTTTTCTTGCAATATACAATTATTAGCAACAGGAAAGCAGAACCCCATCGGTGATAGTAAAAATATTAAATTGTTACGTGTATGTTTCCAACACTCTTTGAAGAGCTGTATGTAACAATGCTGGAATGATGAAACAAAAAACATTGTTTGTAGAAATATCTTCTGATTGATGTTAATTTAATCATTTGGCGGTTTTTGAAACAGAAGGGTTCCAGTTAAGCAAACAGAAAGTTGTTTTTTAATAATTGTTTCTGGCCGCGCCTTTCTTCCTGATTTAAAATTAATCATAAAATATTTCACCATTTCTTCTTGTTATAGTTTCATTTCGTTTTGCCCCCGCGTTTCCTGCCGATATCAAATAAAGGAAAGGGCCGTAGAGTCCAAAAAACGAATTTCCCCTGTGATTCGGTGTATACACCCAGGAACCAGAAAATAACATTTCAAGTCGCTCTGCTGGCCGCGAAGGTCCAGTCGGATGAAATGCCTTTTTCGACCTGAGTTCTCATTGGGCGGGCTGACAACTATAAAGCGAAGAAAAACAAAAATTATTATTTTTATCCTGTTAGCTGATACCCGGAAATGTTTTGAATCGACGCGTCGATGTACCAACTTAAACATGCTATTTCGAAAGATTTGCAATACAATCCAACCTGGAATTTAAACCCTTAAAACTGGATTTCGAAATATTAGCTTAAAAATAGGCTTATTGAGCGAATAAGTAGTCAAAGAACAGCTCTGGGTTCAATTTTATTATTGCTCTACATCAACGATTTAACTATCGCTGACCAGTAAAATATATTTATTTGCAGATGACGTGGCCTTGATCTCAACTACTAACTCCTGGCCGAATGTGTTAAATGCAGCTAAGCAGTACCTTATCAAAAAATAATATTTAATTAAAATTTTCATTAAAAATATGAACAAAAATGTATGTATACATTAGCCATACAACTCTATGCTAGGATCCATACATGCTATCGACTAGGCTTGTGAAGTTGCTCTGACGAAAGGAATGAGTTTAATTCGGCTCATTTCTCCAATTGCTCAAGGCGGCCCTCGAAAGGAGTATTTTCTTTCAAAAGTCCTGAGTCAAAGAGCTTTACCCCGAATGTAAATACTCTGGGTTTCATTACGTTCCGTTTAACGTCTCTTTTTGCGCGATCCGACTGTTTTAGCGACACCTCATTCGCCTTACAGCCGCTAATTGGACATTATTTAAACACAAGTTCGCCTTATAAAAGTCTGGAAAGGAGAAAGGCCCGATATTATCGGGTTGTCCGGAAAATAATGCAGGATTTTAAGTTTTCATTAAAAAAAATCTATATAAAATATTCTGTTTACGTTTACAGGATTACTCATTTGTATGAATGTCAANTATGGGAAATTATTTTGATTAAAGAACATTGCTTTAAAGTAACTAGTTTCTTTTTTTTTGTTTAATACCAAAATCCTGCATTATTTTCCGGACAACCCAATACGACCGTCACGAGACCGATGGCGATCTGGCAAACTTGAGAAGTCCTGGCCTCGCAACAGGTGCCATCGACCAGTACACGAAATACATGTAATTTTTTAAATATTTTTTACGAGGGTATTTCAACTAAGAGGTTAATGAACCAATTGGGTGCAGGTGTTTTCGAAAAAAGCCCGTTCGTATGTATGTCGGGTTCGAATGCAGGGCCGCAACGCCTAAACCCATGGGGCCAACCAACCCCTTCCATGTAATTTAATTGCAAACTTCCCAGCCATTATCTATAAATAAAATTACAATGTCTTAAACTATTTTTGGCAAAAAATTATATACAAAATTGGTGAAAAATATGAGACAACGTAGGAACTAAATTGTCCAAAACATCCTCGTAGTGGTGTTAATGTATCTTGATCATAGTGTTCATATCTAAAAAAAATCCTGCATATGGATAGTATATTGGTAATAAAATGAATGACACTTATTGAAGTTAGGTGATTCAAGTTTTTTATTTTGAGAGAGATCGTTCAACTTCAATCATTGTCGCTGCTTTTTGCTCTTTCACAAATCATTGCTGACATTATTTCTATAATGTCTATTAAAAAAAAAGGTTAACACGCTAACAATGGTCTGATGAATCAGTACGATGATGACCATGCTGTAAGCCATATACCATATACTAAGTAGCTGTTTCTAGTCATTTGTGTAACTAGTTAAAAAGTTGTATATGTATGCCGTAACACCATTAATTACCATTTGAAAATAATCGGCCTATTCTATGAAACTCTCTCTCCGAGCTTTAAATCTGTCGAGGTTTATGAGAGATGCAACTAACGTAAGATGCCATAGTTATAAATATTTAAAAAATATGAACAATTTAGTTACATTTAAGCATATCATAGTATATATATTACGCAGGGCGGGCGACCAGGACCCGAGGGGTTAAAAGCCTAGGTAGGCCCGTACCCCATCCCTAAGCATATCATAGTATAAAATAATCGTAATACTATAGTTGAATTTAAACAGGAATCTTTTAATTCTAACTTTACCACAATTTTATTAGTTTATAAATTATAAGGGTTTGAATTATAATTTACAATAAAAATGTGGAAGCGTAATTTCTTAAAAATTCAATTCTTCAAGTTAAATTATTTTTTACCACGCTGTCATATCAATTATTCATATTATTTTACAGTATCTTAGTGTTTCTTCCGGTGGACAAGTATCAGATCATTCTGACAACAGCAATGGGATCGCTCGAGTATCGCATGGTAAAACTAAACTTGGGTAGATAAATTTTCAGTTTGGTCGTTATCGATCGTTTTGGTTTGCCTATGCTCGTTATTTTGGGCTGTCAGACTAGCAATATGTCTGTCGATCTATATGTCTCTCAAGAATTACATTACGTTTACATATGTAAATATCACACAGTCGTAGAGAATTTTCTTCTCATTACCATCACAAATGCCTAAGAAGAGATGTTATTTTAATTGTCGACTTTCTTATTCATACTTTTCTGTTCTGTCCCATATCTTTCTCATTCTCACTCTGTCTTTCTCTTTTACTCTCTCTCAACTCTCTTTCATTATCCCCTCTCTTCCCCTTTCTTTCTTTCTCTCTCTCTCTCACACTCTCTCTCTCTCTCTCTCTCTCTCTCTCTCTCTCTCCCTTTCTCCCCTCTCTTTCCGTCTGAATCACTCTCTCTCTCTCTCACCTTCTCCCACACACCCTCCTTTCAACTCACTATTTCCCTCTCGCTATATCTCTCTCCCTTCCTCTCTTTCTTGATCTCTTCTCTCTCCCTTTCAATCTCTTTCTTTCCCTCTCCGTTTCTTTTTCTCACTTTCTCTCTATCTCTCTCCGACTCTCCCTCGTTCTTTTGCCTTCTTCCACTTGGACTTATCTTTATCTCAATTATTTTATTAACGAAATAGAATTTGTTCAATCCCTGACCGAAAAATCCCATCCCGATATATAATGGGACTTATGTCAAAATAAAAATAAATTAAAATTAAATAAAGACTGAAAAAATAAATTTTTAAGAATGATTGCCGTTAGGCTGGAAATAAACCTTTCCGTTTATAACCAGTTTCAATCACAGTAATCACAATTATTATCACAATCACAGAATATTTACTTTTCCATTACTCCTTATCAGCTTGGACAGCCTAGGACTTTTTTTTTCCTCCATGCCACAATACTAACTACGGCCAAAACTCACAGCTAGACGGAATAATGTTCTCCGCAATTGACATCCTTCACTTCCAATTATTTAATTCCTCTATTAATATTTTTCTGAACCAACTTCACAATTCCCTAAACAAATCTTGACAATCTAGGCATATATATTTATTGTATTCACATAATATTTTTTTAATTTATCTTACACCCATATGAATATTATTGTAAATAACACCATATTATGTACAAACATTGTAATGTTTACACATAATGAATATTGTTATCATGATGAGCTCTTTTTATGTGTATATTATCCGTATTTAAATAAATAAAAATAATAAATAAATTTGCACTGCCTATCCACGTAAACTTGGCTGTCAGGCTAAAAGGATCGGTAATGAGTGATATGTAAATAGTTGAGAATGTATTTAAGAATGTGTGGGTGGTGAGTGTGAATGGGTTTGAAACTCCATTCGATGGGTGCTGAATAGACCTAGCTATCTTTGTGGATGTACGGATAGACCGAGGTCAAACCCGAAGTTGGTGATATTCCTGCAATTTATTGTAAATTACAAAAGCTGGAATCTCTACATGCTTGTATGTACGTCTATGTGCAAATTTGAGCTTATATAAATCAGTAATCAGTAATTGGTGTAATGAACATATTGGATAATATTTTGAAGAAAAAAAATGTAACACACTATTATATTTTGATTTCGTTTAATTTTTGGAACTTGTGATAATAAAGAAGTAACTAACCTTTTCCCGACGGATTTAAGCATTGTTGATATCATCTTTCAACGACCCCAAATAATACTACCGATAGATGATACCATTAGAGTCGAAAAGTTGCTAGATATCGAATATATTGTAAACATTACTTGAAATTAGATGAATAAATGGAAAAGTTGAAATTTAGTGATGTTTATGTGTTTGTAAGCAGAATGAGAAAGTTGTGTACTCCAGAGTGGTTTTTACTCCCGCAAAAAAACACGTTGTCCTTATTCGGGAAAAAACGCCTATTTACCCATTAACAGTGATTAGAAATCCGCGGTCGAAGGCGGATTGGAACTTGTGCTTTTGCGGTCAAAAGGAGAAGTTGCGTTCCAATCTGTTTGCGGCGGCGACACGTTTTCGCTGTTTGCCTCTGACGTGGTGAAGAGGTGCCACTGGCACCTTCCAAATTGTCAATCCACCTACATCGTATTAATGCAACGGGTAAAATTATTGGCCCTACAGAATTCCCTCGGTTCCTTGGAATACTTTTTATAATAGAATGTCTTTTGCATAATGGTATTTAGCAGCAACTACCTAAAAAACGGCTCTTCTTGGATTAATCAATCTGCATTTTAAATGTGTGAAATTATAGTAAAACTATTTCAAAAAATAACCTTTGTGAAGTTAAAGTACAAAATGTCATGATTTTAAACATGTAAAGTGTATATTTTGCCTTAATATATGTAGATGCACCTTTTTTTTTCAAATAGAAAATATCTTGTCTGCATGATTTAAAGATATTACACAATTTTATTACGAAAGACATTTACGTTTTAATCTAATCCTCTTACAAGAAATTGTTGCGGATGGATTACTGGAACAGGTGATGCGCGGATTTCGAAATCGGTTATGCGAAAGTGATAATATTAATAACAGGATTAACATAATAGTAGCAAATTGATATTACATCCGTTAATATAAAGGCCAGCTTTTAATCTTCTTCGTACAACTTGTATGTTCGACAATTTTCAAAACATTACTCAACATTTACAAATCAACGTCCGGCGAAAATGTGGAGGGCGAATAAGCGGACCAGGGTCTCGGGGGTGATCAATTTCCGACTCAAAGTTATGCACATTTTGATGCATTAAACCATCTTCGTTACGACATGTTAAATTCAATATTAATTAATTAAGCTAAAAATCCATTTTGTACAAAATCTTAAGGGTTATGTACTGTGTCATACAAGAGGATTAAGATTATGATGATTCCTTAATCTAGAATAGCAGAAATTTTGAGGTATTTTAGCTAATTTTACAACATACGACTTGAACAGAAATTCATTTAATCTTTATCCATAATTATTGATTTTACACGATACTGCCAAGTTCATTAGATTTAATGTAACTTTTTAAGGATTGTAGCACCGTTTCAACAGCAAAAAATAGTTCGGAAGAAAAATAATAACATTATTTTTCTTAAAACACTGCATTGTATTTCCAAAAGCAAATTATATTGCAACATAAAAGAAGTCAATTTTAACGTTCCGAAAATTTCCCTGAAATTTTCTCTAAACTAGATTCAGCTTGATAATAAACTAATAACTGATACATTTTGAAGACATTTTGTGGTTTTGCTAAAATAAAAACAGTTGACCACGAAAAAAACCTCTCTTGAAATACACAAATTTCAAAGAATTACTTTTAAGGGGCGTCGGTGGCCGCAACGGTTTAGGCGTTGACCGGCGCTCAACACTGTAAGGTCCCGGGTTCGAATGCAGGGCCTTACAAATGAGCTTTTTTTCAAAAACACCGGCACCCTGAGGTTTTATATGACCTCCGCTGTTGTGAACCCTAGTAACGAAAAATTACTTTTGAATTATCTCAAGTTAAAGTACTAATACGATAATGTAGGGAATAATAAGATATGTAAATTATCCTAGCCGAATTTTTTTTTCACTTTGGATATAAATACTGATCAGCATTATAACATAAAAAGGATAAATTTAGCTATTTATTAAGGATGTTTGACATTGGAATGACCTTAATCGAGAGTTCATCTTTGCCGGCTGATTTTTTTTAACCTTTCAAAATTTATTCTTTTATTTCTTTCATTTTGTAAATAAAAACTCTTCAAAATATTCCTCCGGGAGGGATGAACCAGGACGAGTGTCGGATAATCCGCCGTTTTATACTCTTTATTTTTTGTTTTATTACCTTTTTACGTACCAACATAAAATGTCCAGTTTGAATAGTGACAGAAAAATGATTTGATGTTTTCTGCTCACTTGCTAAAGAGAGTCAATTTTAATTTTAATGTATCGTAGATATTAAACGTTTTGCAGCACATGTGACGATTTTGCCCTTGGAATTAATAAGTTTTAAGTAGTTGCTATTTTACGAATTGTTTTATATTAAGTAATTAATCTATTAAATAAAAATTGGAAATTGAAAAAATTATAAAAAAACGAAATAAAGAATATAAAATAATTAATTAAATATCAAAAATTTAATTACAATATGTAATTTGATATGCATATTTACAGCTATTTTCATATTTACACTGAGGGGTGGAAATTATCAATACTATTCTCCTACTTCACGTCACTAAATAAACTTCACTGTAATGTAAAATAATTAAATGATTTCAAAAACATTCCCAAATGCAGGATCTACAAAATATATGTATTTAATAGCGTATTTTCTGAGATTTTCTTTATGCTATCTAAAAAAAAGATTGATGAATTTAAAAAATTCATCAACATTAGGCTAGTAATGTTAGTAACATTTAAATGCAAATTTATTTTTCTTATAATTATGCTTGCTGTAAAAAATCTCTATCTATTTAACTATTAATTTATCATATATCCATTACCATCCATCAATTTACCGATTACCAATCACCATTTTTATCACATCAATTTCCACTTCTCTTTGTAAAATTAAATAAATAAACGATTTACCCTGCGTAATATCTGTTTCGTCATTTAGTATACGAGTAGAAAATAAGATTTAAGTCTAACACATGTATTTATCGTATACGTTGAACTATCGAATTAGAATCACACGAAGAAAACGTTTTTCGTAAAGAACGAGTGGCAATAAAAAGTTAATTAAAATTTAATTAAATGTTCACTTGACGTTTCAACTGTTGGCTACAATTTAATATAGCCTTGCAAGTTATTTGCCCTTGCCTAATTGGCATCCTTTTCTCTATTTAATTATTATAGAATACTTACATGAACACCTTGTAAAAATGATTTCAAACGTTATATACAAGCCCACCGCGGTACCTAAATCTAAAAAAGTCTTTATCAGTACTGACTCGCCCAGCGCTTTCTTTGCCATCCATGATATGTTCTCTGTGGATCCATTAATCCATGAAATTCACGAAATTTTATTTTAAAAACTAAGAAATGAAATAATTTTATCTTGGATCCGGGACACGTTGGCTAGACGGAAATGAGCAGCAAAGACGCGGATGTGAAAAATTATCTTAAAAATCAATGTGTAGAGATTAGTGACCGTTAATCGATAGTTATTCAGATATCGTGAGATGCGGTCGGGTGTGATGTAGGTTTGAGAAAAACATTTTCTTTATCGTGCCAACGTTTCGATCTTTTATTGAGATCATCGTCAGGGCCACGGATTTACAAACAATGTTTACATTTAACAATTATACTTAGGATGAGAAAAAGTGAATTTATACAATGCAAAATATATTTTATATTCAAACAAAATATATTTTGCATTGTATAAATTCACTTTTCCACATGATGAAGATGATCTCAATAAAAGATCGAAACGTTGGCACGATAAAGAAAATGTTTTTCTGAAACCTACATCATACCCGACCGCATCTCACGATATCTGAATAATTAAAAATCAATCCTGGACTGAGTGCCACAAGGACTGGACCACTATGACCGAAAAAATACGTGAAATAAAACCGTCGGTCAAATCGTGGACCATGGAAGGAATGGGAAAAAAGAAAGAATCACATTGACTCGCCTGCGGATAAGCCACTCCAGACCGACACAGAGAAATACCACGGAGAAGCCCTTTGAGGGGCACATAAGTATTTACAAAGCACATATTAACAGAGTGCTAGGAAATGGCGACGCAAAGAATAAGCAGTGAAAAACAACTAAAAAAGACACAGTAGAGGTTGTTTGAATTATTGTGAAAATCGCCGAGCGCTTAAGCGTAGGTTTATTCCGTTCATATTATGCTGTATGAGTGGGGACTCAGCAGTATATCGAGAACTCTTGAGAACCGCCAAAATGAAGTTAGACAATCTTTTAAATAGCATTAATTTTAATCTTTAAGTGACTTAGGACATGTTAATCGTAGAAGGGATAAACATCAAAGATAGACGTAATAAAACAAATGCGAGATAGACTAAAAGCGAGGAGCCGACAATAGTCTGCTAGCCTGCTGAATTTTTTTATTAGTGGTAGCAGGGAAAAGTGGATAATGTTGAAAATTGCAACTTTTGGGAAATCTAGTTTCAAGGTTTGAAGTTTTCCCAACATAGAGTGGTATATAAAATTTCAATACCATAGAGCTGATAGCTTCCTAAAGATATTTTGTTATTGTTTCAAATACTTATCTCCATTTTCACTATTTTCGAGTTAACCCACTTTTCACAGCAACCAACCATACTCCGTTTTGAAATTTTCATCAGGACTTTTTTTGTTTTGTTTGTCGCAGAACAAAAAAAAAATGTTTTTCAACAGGTGAATAGTTCGTTCTGAAAACTCTGGCTATTTTTATTTCATGTGTTATTCTTGAACTTTTAAAAAACGTGTGATTTAAGGTCATAAGCAGATTGCAACAGCAAGATAAGTTGAAGTACTTACTCGTAGGTCGCTTGGTTCAACTTTGAGGCTTTGGCAAATGAAGTCGAGATTTATATACCTATCCTGCAACCCCTCGCTCATGCGCTCCCACACCGAAACAGTTAATCTCTTTATAATAATAATACGATTTAAATTTTTTTAATAATATTCTTTTAGATTATTTTATTGCCAGAAAATCCTTAAGGTGTTTTCAGAAATTCATGCATCCTCGTTGTATTACGACTTCAGGCTTAAGCGAAAACGTCGAGGAAAAACTACTTTTTCAATAATATGTATGTTAAATATATTTTATTAATAGTTTTTAATTTTTTATTATTGTACTTTAGCGAGTGACGTACTTAATTATAGCAATATTAAGATAAAGTTAATTCATTAAAATTTCCTATTAAAAACAATAAGATAGTTTTTATTTAGTTGTCTGAACTTAATAACTTAATAAACACTGAAGATGCCGAAATGCCGAAACCTGTGTGGCAGACTAGCCTAGCTAGTATAGGCAGATCAAAAGCGCATTTTTTTTTAACTGCAGCCATTTGAGCGTCTCGATCTGGTTAATGACTCTGCTTCTCGCTTGTAACTCTGGTATTACAGAAAAGAACATACAATACACATATGTATATTATGATATACACACATATAATATGATTTACATCACCACAGTACTCGATATTCCGCGGGGCGGGTTAAGCAACCTCTTTCTTTCAAGCAAAAAATTACTTTCGTTTCAATAAATGAATATAAACACAAGACAAACATACACAAACACTAAATACATTTAAAATAGCTATAGCTCAGAGATACCGAAACAGCGAGCGGTGCCCGCTGCTCCAAGTCTATGACAGGTCCGATGACATGCCAAAATATTGCACATACACGTCAAACCTTCTATATTTAGAAAGGTCCTCGGACCGTTATTCTATCCGTGCATAACGGGCAGGTCGCTTTCCGGCAAGAAAGTTCCAGTGCGTTATTCTTGTATGGTCAATGCGTAGTCTAGGCAATATGGCGTTTTCCCTTTTCAACCCGTTCTCCGAGGCCTAGGAACCGTCTTTCTTAACCTGCCACAGTCAACTTAATAATGTTTGAACATTTACAATGAACTTCAATCATTATATTATTGACAATGCTTTTTAAATAATTATAAAATTATTTATATTTTTTCAATGTATACAGAAGTCCATAACGTCAATGCAAGGAGGAACGTTTGGAAATAATTTGTTTGGCCGATTCATTAAAATTTATCTACTTACATAGATTTGTGACTCCGACCACACAGTTGAAGCGATTGAAATTTTGATATTTAATATAATTATAATTCTTGAAAAAATAATCTCGGTTTATTCTGTTTAGCGGTGCTTTGACCATCAAAGGTCGCTACGTAGCCTACAGCGATTTGCTTTAGTCATCATTTATTACTCTGAAAGTACTTTTTCCTAATAAATTCATTTACTCGTACAAAAACAAATACTTGGTCTCTATTCGTTTACCCATTTACCTCGTCAAATTTGTAATTTTGAAGTAATTTAAAGTGAATTTTGTGAGCGAAAACATCGTTAAAAAAGTTTTATTGTTGTTACTCGTGAAACAATGAAACCTTTCGCAGTAGACCCGTTCATATTTGTAGTTTCTCATTTTATATAAACTGTCAATGCTTGAAATGCTTCTTTTCATAAATATTCGGTTGAAAAAAATTATACTACTAATATGCTGTCGTGGGGAAGGTCAATTGAAACTCAATGAAATGCAGCTCCAATTATTAATGCTGTTTTCTTTTTTAATGGGGAAGGCACCAATAAATCAACAATATAAAACGTTATGCGGTATCTATCAATTAAACATCAGTAAGCGAGGGTAGCAGATAATGTTATCAAGTTTATTTAAGAAAGAAAATCCGACGATTATTAACACAAAACCGAAATAATCCATTGGCCAAAAGTAGTTTCCTAATTGGTAGAAATAGGTGCCACTTAGACTTCGTTATGAACACGTTAAACCACAAGAATGTAAAATACTGATTTTGCTTTCGAACTAAAATAAGAATATCATAGGAAATTGTATGTCGAGTCACACAAATCAATCGTGCCCAGTAATTAAGTTAAGTAATTAAGTTAAAATTTCCATAACTCCAATCGGCCATTTTAAGTGCGAAATTCACCCAAGAAGATAAGGCAATACACTTGTTTGGATTTGAGAATAACCTGTTGATTCCTGAGAATTACCGTAAAGTCCATTTAAATTCTCTCTGGAGTGGAATCGGTCTGCAATCACTGGTGTGTAAAAATATAAACCTTTTCCTCCAAGGTAAAAGAAATTCTTAGATTTCGTTTGGGACTCGGGAAAAATCGTTGGACTCGAAATGGATCTTGCTGCCGATCATATGAAATTATCTATGTATATATGAAACAAGGTTCGAAGATCCAAATTCTTCAATTCGCGCTTTATTCCCTTCGTAAAAATCCTTTTCAGAAGAATAGTAGCGAGTTTTATTATTGGCAATAATGAACAACCCCGGTCTTTCTTTCAGATCAATCTGGTATTACATGTTAGTAATAAAGTCTCAATGTAGCAATGGAATTGATAACGATAACATAAGAGAAAAATAATTTCTCATTCAAATACATATAACTTTGCTCGCATTTTAAAATTTATTTAATAAAGACGAGCAGTTTGATGATAAATGCTCTGCAATTTCATATGGTTTCAGATATGTCGGTAGTTTAGTGGACCAAGACCATACAGGCCAAGACGATCGAGCTATGTGTTAAATATTATCTCATTTAAATTAATTCTATAATTTTTCATATATATCGTCTATCTAAACGTATGTTTTTGTAGAAAAGTTGCATCAGTGCAATTTCAAATTGCAATTAAATGCTATTAAAACTTGCGTTTTTTCTAACTGAAACTTTGATCAAACAGTACATATTTATTAGTATGTTGTAAATTAAATAACTTCACTTTTCTGCTTGTGACGAGGAAACATTTATGACTTACAACAATTACAACTTTGTGTTTAATTTTTATTTAGAAATCGTGAGATGCGGTCTGGTGTGATGTAGGTTTCAGAAAAACATTTTCTTTATCGTGCCAACGTTTCGATCTTTTATTGAGATCATCTNACAAAATAAAGCTGTAATTGGTTATTAACCATTCAAAAAATTGTTGATACTATAAAATAATGTAAAAGTTAAAAGACAACATTGTAAAAAAATTATGAAAAAATCAGTATTATAATTAAGAATGTTGTTAAAATAAAAGAAATGGAGCTAAAATAATTCACAAACACTCTTGATCAAGGTATGGTCGTGAAGAAAAAAAGCAAATTCAGTTGTTACTGCCAAGCTTTGGAAATGTTCTAAGGCCATCATCAGGGCCTATATTAAGTTCTCATTACGAAAACCATATTTGTACAATTGATTTAACAATTGTTTTTCCTTCAAAAAAAAAGCTAACGTGTTTCAAAATTGGATTGGGATGAGGTTGTACGTTTTTATAGGGGCATGTGAATCGACTTCTCCCGTTTCAAGGACATTTTGGTGTTGGAGGTATCTGCTGATAGCAAAGTTTGGTACAAAATTAGTGAGCTTGGGCAATCGTTCGTAGGATTTTGGACTGGAGTTATTGGATCTTTGTAGGTGGGATCGCTTAGTCGAATCTCACAATTCGATGGAAAGTTGTTTTCTTGAGATAGTTTCACTAATTCTTTAAAGTGCTTTGAAAGGAATTCATTTATCAGTTAAGGTGAAAGACAAACGCTTCAGTTCTCTTCACCAGATGTGCGCTGTTGATCCCAAATTGAGAGATACATCAGATAGAACAATGTCATCATTCCAGTATATGTTGAACTTGAAATGGAATGGCGACTGTTCGAATGCACCGTAGTGCTGCAGTTGTTCACAAACATCATTATTATGTAAATTTCTTATGTGAACACGAACAATGTCGGGCAACCCGGTTTCCATCGAACGATTTCTACGTTTTCTGAATTTCGTAATTTTAATTGAGTTTATTATCATTTATACATTGATTTAATAAGCACTCCGACGTTTTTTCTTTACAAATTAAATGAGTCTATCGAAACAACATTTAATTAAGGCGATAACGCCCTGATTGCTTTCTATTCAAAATCTTTTTCACAATATTTTAAGTCTTTTATGATTATTGCGACAGAAAAGGCACAAACACCAACGTATAATATATAAAATCTAAATAATACCTAACTATTACAAAATGGTTCCATGCTATAAAATATCATAAAAAAGTAGAAGTAATTTCTGTTTTGTTTAGATAAATAAAATAATAAATTAGTAACGGTTTGAAAGGAGTTTTCATATCTATGTGTGTAAATACTGGCGAACTGGTGTTACAATCCAGGTAGATAATTAACGATAAATACCCTGAATGGGATCTCCCAGGTGATCTAATACCTATAAGCTTTGGCTAATCACCATTATTCCTTATCACACAATAATTTAGGGGACTTGAAATTCACAATGCTCTTCTCATTCATCAGACTTTCACCTTCCACTAAATAATAACATAAGTAACGGAAAGAAGAATAAAATATCATTTTGATTTATTCTATATTTTAGCAAATAACTATATATTAAGAAAACGATGGTTTTTAATTACATTTATTTGATATTTACAACTAGAAATATTGTATTAAATAAATATGTTCATACAATAAACGCTGAATTTGTTATTTAAGTCTCGTGTAGGAGAATATTCCCTGAGACAACACTCCTTCATACTAAAACCTCGTCAATCTTTAACCAATGAGATGGTCTCGAGGGCACTTTCACTTCAATCGTCTTGGAGGATTTTTGGGTAAGGTTGGAAGTGATACTGTCGTACTAATAGACGATTGTGGATGTTCATTGATCGATGAAATTTTTTATAGCGGGTATTTTTTGGTACGGTCGTGTACAAAGAGGATGTGTAGGTCGTTATGAATAGTGTAACTGGAAGAATAAAAAGGAGCATTTATAATTTGACAAATAATTAATAGACCGAATTGATTGAAGAATTTAGGAATTGAAATCCTTCATTGAGCCCCACACATAGAGAGATCTTATCATTGTCTTGAAAATTAAAACATAGTTTTCAATGTTTACTTTTGGAGAAATCCAATAGTACTCTCGGTTAGTTCCACACATATCTCACCAATCGTCTCCAATTAGTCACTATTCCTAAGGACGTACATCCTCCTTCCTCCTACTAAAATCTGGCATTCCCAAGGATCTCTCCCATCCTTTTTAGTATACATATTAACGACCTCTACGACTCGATCCAGAACTGTAATTACCTCTTTTATGCAGACAACTATCAAATTTACCCATTCTTCCATCCCTCAGACCTACAATTGGAAATATCCAGAAGGACCTTAGTTCCGTTAAAGAATGGGCCTATAAAAATTCCCTCAACCTCAATCCGTCTAAGTCCTCGGCCATATTCATCGGATCCAGACTACCCCAAAATCCCATATCTCACTATAAATAACCAGCCCATCCCCTTTCGTACCTCCGTCAAAAACCTTGGGATTATCCTCGACCAAAACCTCCCCCAGCACCATCACATTTCCCCAATTTCCCGCCGGTGTAAAGCTTCCTTCAACCTATTCCGTCGGTCTCTTCGCCTTCAGTAAATTCCTAGTATCTTCTCTTATACCTTCTTCGATTCCGGTTGTGAGGGGCCGAGCAAGCGCCTGAAGCGCGTCATGAAGTGCTGTCAGATTCGTGTTGGGCACCCCCCGGGAGTCCCGGTTGTGTCGTCTGTATTCGGATCTTTCTTGGCTCTCCCCTTCCTTCAGATCTCAGACTTCCTAGGATCCTTAATTTTTTATTGTTTTTACCTATCATACTCAGTACATCATCCCATCATCCATTCCTCTCTCCTGCAAGTCCCGCTGGGCCCTCAAAGACCTTATTCTCCCCCAACCCAAAATCGAAAGATCCTTCCTGAATCGCGCCTCCAAACTCTGGAATTCCCTCCCTCATTCTATTCGTCAAACCACCTCTCTTAATTCCTTCAAATCCCTCCTATATTATCACCACTTCTCCCTTAAACAAAGTCGTTTTCATACAGTTTGTATAAATGTTGTAATATTTTAGTTTTAATTTTTTCGTCTGTTTGTCAGTTTATTTGATGTGTATGCATTTATTTCCATATCATTTTCCCGCCAAGAAGTTGTTTGTTTTTATGTTCTTTTCACTATTCTATTTTACACTTTATGATTAGCGGAACATCAATTAAACCACTGTATGGGGACACCGTCCCAGAATAAATGTATATTTCTTCTTTCTTAATTGTCATTAATTTTGAAAGTGAGTCGAGTATTCTTTTTAATAATTTATAATTTCGGTTTGTTTTCTGGCTTTCCAGTCTTGTGTGGAAATTCCAAATCAGTCGTTTATCCGTGAAAAATCCGAGAAAACCCACAAGGTAGGCTAATAGAGATCCATTTATACTCACTGACGGGCAGATACTTTTACGCACGGTAAAATTTATCTGTCCGTTTTTTTGTTAGGTTTATTTTCATTCTATGGTTTGTGAACCATACTGTTAATTGATTCATGTGTTGTTGTAAGTGTTTATAAAGGGATCATAATTACGAAGAATTACTGTATCGTCGAATGTAAGTGTTAAAATATTAAAATGTGAATAAATATCTGCAGTTTATATTGCAAATATAAATGGGCTAAGTATGCTTCCCTGAGAAACACCTGCCCTAAAGAGTGTATAAGGTGAGAATTCAGTAAAATATGATTTTAGTAAGATAGTACGTATGTAGGAGGAAAGGAAGTCCGAGGCTAGACTCGATCGAAGGCCTGTTCTAAATCAAGAAAGACACCCAAGCAATGTTGTTTTTGTTCAAGTGAAAAGACAATACTGTCAACAACACGATACAATTGTAGGTTGTCCGGTGAAATGAGATATAGATATAGGTTATATAATAATATGTTTGTTCCATCACGCGTCCAAAGCATCCGCAAATTTTTGCGACAAGAAACCATCAAAGATGACACCAAACGATCTTCCTACGAAAAAAGAATTATAATTCATTTATTAATCAAAAGAATTTATGCATTTTAATAAATATTTTAGCTTTGAAAAAAAAATGTTTAAAACAAATAATTATGGTTTTTAGTTCAAGAAACTTCCAACAACCTAGATTCATAATATGATTACTCTTGTATAATCATTTAATATTTTGTAGAAATGGGTCTTAAATTTTAAATTTTACATTACATTATAACTGCAATATTTATAAATTCTGTTCCACTGGAAAGATACAGTTGTTACACTTTTTTAAAACTCGACATTATTTCAAATAAATGTGAAACTTAAAGCTTTTTCTTTCTATAAATGATGCAGTCCCAGAACCAATTACCATTTAATAAGCAGTCTGAATTGTTATTCTGATACGGAAAGAATATATGAGAACATCACACATATCGAAACTCTCCGTAAGAGAAGTCTAAAGGAGAAACAATTGACGAATTGATTTTATGGTTTTTGAGCCCGTGATCCGTGGAATAAAACATTCCATCGAGTTAAGAATCCGTGATCAGTCAACGTTCGACCATGCATCAGCCATAAATCACGGATTAGTTAGCAACTGGTTTGTGATTGTGTGTTGGAATAAACAAATATTAGAATTTTCAATTATGGGAAATAATCGTCGGAAAGTAATTTTTCTAGAATTTTGCCAAGGGTAGATAGGAATGGAAGAAGTACGAAAATCAGAAGGTTAATTTGCTTGATGAATCATTTTAATTATTGAGAACTTCCATTTTAGTGGAAAATATGTTATAAAAAAAGAAATTTTATAAATTATATTTTATCAAAGACAGTTTAAAAAAGATATTACGTAAATTTTGTTTTAGGTTTAATAATTAAACGCTGTTTTTAATAACATCAATCAATAAAATACTGACAGGAATTTCTACTGCACTGATCCTGTAAAACTACTTCATATAGTATTCTTATAGTTTCACTCTATTTTTCCTCATGTTGCTTTTTTGTAACATAAAACATGCATCGTTCTAACTGAAATATAAATAAATTATCTTTAAATCAATTTAGTGTTTTTGTATTAGTACGATTACAGATACAAAAGAAAAGTTACAAATCCAAAACTGTGGTACAATTTTTCAGTCTGGTACAAGCAGCCAAACGTTTTATTAACATTTAATTAGTTTTACTTTCTATCTAAGATCTTGGTTTAGATGAAAAAGCAAGTGCCAAGAGATGGATTCGAACCCACGTTCTTCGGCTCAATACGCCTCTGCTCTAACCACTTGAGCTAACGTGTCACGTCCGAAGGTCCCGCTCGTGGACTTAGATAAAAAGTAAAATTAAAATAATTAATACATATATTCGTTTTTATTGTATTTACAAAAAAACTTCGCTGCCCAAGTATTTCTAACTGCTGAATGTATTGCGAGACAATCAAGTCAATGGGTCCCGAGTCCATTATAACAAGAAACCATGGCAAAAACACCGCGCTTTAATTAATTTCGACCCCGTCAACCTTTCTTCGAATGTTCAGCAATTTATCGGATTCCATTTTAGTATCGGATTGGAATCACCAACCTTCAACCCATTACCCAAACTAGGTCCACAATGTTAAATACACTGTGTAAATACTGCCGCATTTTTAATGATCTTATTCTTATGTAATTAAAATATTTGGAAATAAAGACGTACGTATTATTAATCCTCCATATACATGTGGGAGTAAGGACTGTTTTTATACGTTATAATTAACTGAATAATAAAAATACATCAGGACTTCAGATACAAGCATATACGTCTTCGACAAACGACTTGCATACGGCACTACTTCTGTACGTCTCCTTCCGTCGATAGGGGCATCGTCGCAAAAAACTTTTTCGTTTAAATCAATTGTTTATAATACTTCAATCAAAAGCGTCGTATGTACAGCTTCGTATTTTATTTTAAATAGATTGCGAAAATAGTTTATAATTAACCCCGTTCAACCTGGACGCGGCTTGTGTAAAATAACATCACAACTTTATTGATGTTTTTAATTTGGAATTTTTTTGAAAAACAAATTTGTATATGAATGTGAATATACACAATAGTTCTAATTGCAAATTAAAAATAAGGTTTCACACTTCCAAAACATTTCCCTTTATTTTCCTCCTATTATGCATGTAAAATTATGCTTGAAAAATATGTTTGATATTGCCGGTTAGGGTCGAAATTAGGTTTTTTTAAATATATTTAAAAGAGTCTGTAATTACAAAAATACAATTTTCTTCAATTATGGAGTCACAGTCTACCGTATAAAGATAGAAATTAGCATCATTCATACTAATCACACTACTGTATATTTATTTTGTTATTCTGGTGTCCCCGCTAATACCTCCTACGTAAAAAATAACAAAAAAAGTTTTCTCTGCCTTTGTTCTGGGGTCAAAATTACCCCCATTTCAAGCATGGGCAATTTTATACCTTGCGATATTTCGCCACGTGATCTGAGGGATGATGGTTGGTCGTTACCGATCATTTTGTTCTGTCAGTTCAAACCAAAGGTGATAAGCAGACCAAAATGGTTACTACGATTTTTTTTTTAAATATTCGCAAGGCTGTAGCAGGGGTTCCAGTGTTTTATAAACAAAAAGGAAGAAATAAATAAAAGCCCCGTTGTATATACTCTGGGTTGAAATTCAGGACGGCTGAGATTAGAACCCTGAATCCGCCGAGAAAACGCTCCACTTCAGTTTATCCAAACTTACGGCCATCTAAGTCTACATTGTGAAGTTTAAATGTCATACAGAAAGGCTAACTTCCAACTACCTACCCATTAGGTGAAGCGGATAAAGGGTCAGAGCAGTTTTACAATACGTTTTACAAATCAATCTCAAATAAGCTTCCAAGGGATTTGAATCCATAATCCTCAGTGTGGCCAATTCGAGTTCAATTTCCTAACGGTTCAACCATATCTTTTTATCTTAATATTGCCTTTTTAGTGAATTTTGAAGTGTTTTTACACAGATATTATGTCTCTGGATATCGTCTAAAAATGGATTGTGAAGAACACGTTTTGCTTGTTAAACTAGCGGTTGAAACTTTTTGTTTTCTAGACGTAGTCAAAAATGGGGGTTACTCGAAAGTAGATTTCACGATGGAGTCTGAAGTAATGTCTATCAAACATTCGTATTCACTTCAAGATAGACTGGTTGGCTTTATCGAAATTAAAACGGTTTGAACATTCATGGACTTGTTGCATCGTGTCGCAAGCTGCTAGGGAGTACTGCTCAAAGGACAACTCCAAACTTCGAAGGTGTTCACATATTCCATCAATCAACGTGCCGTTCGCAAGTTCAAGTTTGTTTCCTTGTCATCATTTAACACAGAAAAACACTCCACCTCTTCATTCTCAACAGATTCAACCCAAAATTGGATTTATCTTTTGAAGGCGTGGCTTTGTCATTAGCACCGAAAGTTGTGATACTTTTCCCATGCAGAGAAAGATCATTTTAATGAAAATATCTAATAAATACAATACAACACATTGCCATTTCTCATCATTGAAATCGTTGGCCAATTTGACATTATGATTTATCAACAGAGATAAGGCTTCAGAACATAATTCTGTAATCTTGAAAGTGCTTTCCCACGATATAGCTGTCTGTATGGTGAAGCAGAAATGATGAAGTCTTCCTATATCGACACATAGTATTGTGAAAAGTCTTGACTTCAATGACCACGACTTGATATAATTAATAATTTGCACAGACTCTTCTAAAATTTTCCTGAAAGAGGCTGGCATTTCTTTCACAGCTACAGCATGCCTGTAGAGAGCACACAATGACTGGTGCTGCAAAGCAAAAAGCTGTCGTTTTCAGTACGCATTGTTATTACCAGTTTGTGAAGCCCCGGCATACAGTATAAAAAAAATTCAATTGCTTTTTGTGAAAGTGAAGTTTTGAGACCGCAAGAATCTTAAAATTGTTACAATTCAATGACAGCAGTTTGCCTACTGAAACGACAAATTATTTAAAATAAGACTTTGATGAATAAAGAAATAAATCAACATTGTGTTCAG